>NC_049990.1:11326932-11349147 GCF_000003815.2 Branchiostoma floridae | reverse complement strand
ACCAGAGACAGATGAGGTTGAGAAGCACTTTAATTAAGCAGGCCCAATATCGTTTCCGCTGAGTGAGGGCGTCTCAGGGTAAGCCTGTACACTGCACATGGTCTCTGGTGAGAGGAGGCAACGTCAGGAAGTACTCTTGGGAATCAAACAGTTGTTACTATCCCCGGGGAGTGTTAATTTTTTGGGGGGCGTATTCGTCTGTCTGTGCATCTGTCAGTGCACCTGTGGGTCTGTGCCATCTCTGATTGCCTTTATCCCAATTGCAATCATAGCCTGTGATTAAAGCATTAAGTTATTTTATAGTCTATTCCTTTTGTAGGGGGACTGTTAGCTCTTTGAAAGACGTAGTCAACCGTTGCAATATTTCGTAATTCGTTATTGAGCTGCTCTAATTTAGCGTAACGTATAGTTGTGTTTGGTTGGTTGGTTGTTTGGTTGGTTGGTTGGTTGTTTGGTTGGTTGGTTGGTTGGTTGGTTGGTTGGTTGGTTGGTTGGTTGGTTGGTTGGTTGGTTGGTTGGTTGGTTGGTTGGTTGGTTGGTTGGTTGGTTGGTTGGTTGGTTGGTTGGTTGCCAGGTTGGTTGCCAGGTTGGTTGGTTGGTTGGTTGGTTGGTTGGCTGGCTGGCTGGCTGGCCGGCTGGCTGGCTGGCTGGCTGGCTGGCTGGCTGGCTGGTTGGTTGGTTGGTTGGTTGGTTGGTTGGTTGGTTGGTCGGTTCATACACGACCCTTTATTATCTTGAGAATGTTTATGTTACCAGCCTTCTAGTTTGCCCCTAACGGTTTAACTTTGTAGTTATGCAAGTTGTGTGTGTTTCGTCTGTGTTGTTAGTTGATCTAGTTGATAGCTGAACTTTGTTTCAACATGCAGACTATATACATATATTCCCAAAAGACCCATCTCCTTAGGCACGTGGGAATTGTGAGGCCATCTATTGGTCATAAGTAACAGGAAGTTTTCACCTCGTTTATCGAAAGGGGAAGGGATGTTAGTGAAGTATGATATTCAATTGTATTGACTCCTGTGATGGGCTATTGCTCAGGCAGTATCTCGTATTCTGGAACATGGTGAGAGGGTGGGTGGATTCCCAAATTGGCGCCACAGCCTTGCCGATCGATAGACGTCTGTCCAGGATTTACTGACCGTAGGGTTGGATATAAACACTGTCCATGGCTGAAGGCTTTAATGAAAGCTCATAAAGCTTGTGAGCCAAGTTTCTCGCGGTAACAAGGCTCCGGAGAGGCGTCAATTTTAACTCATGCTTCGCAAGTCGTTACAAGGATGAGTTGTAAGTGCTCCAGGTCATTACCTCAATCACACTCTGTGTGTGTGTGTGCGTTTGTATGTTTGTGTGTGTGCGCATATGTGTGTGTGTGTGTGCATGTGTGTGTGTGTGCGCGCGTATGTGTGTGTGTGTGTGCGCGCGCGCGTATTTGTGTGTGTGTGCGTATGCGTATGTGTGTGTTTGTGCGTATGTGTTTGCATGTATGTGTGTACAGTGTGTGTGTGCGTGCGTATGTGTGTGTGCGTGTTTGTGCGTATGTATGTGTGTACAGTGTGTTTGTGTGTGTGCGCGCGCACGCGCGTGTTTTTACATGTTTGTGGTCCTCACTCTATAACCTCTAGATGGATCAATGTGAGTAAGTATTGGAGAAGTTCAAGGTCAATTTTTTGGGCCCCATGTGTGACCATGGTACTGTAGCATAACGTTTTTGTATCACTTGACCATGTTTCGTTCGTCGTTTATCGCTTACTTTTGTTGGATACTATAAAAGGTGACGTCAGACACTAACACAATATCACATTTCACAGCAATTTACACTCTAGATATGCCCTTTTCTGGTAGTATATAAATGCAGACTTTGAAAGTCATATAAGTGCTATAAACATTTTACACGCAGAATAAATAAAGTCATTCCTAATCAGATGGACTTGACGGCGGAGGGATACGCGACAAACGGGGGTGTTGCAGTGCCTTCTTACTTTAGTCACCTCCGGATCTCAGGCGAGATTATTACGCGTAATACGGGGTCGGTATCCGTGATCTGTTAGCTATCTCCTGAACGCCTCAGTTTCCATATCCGTCGGTCTATCCTCAGAGTATTAGGCACCTGCATAGAGATATACACCGCAAAGACTGGGTTGTTGTTATATAGGCATTCCCCTTAGATGTCGTTTAATTGTGATGTCTTGCTCCGAGTCGTGCCATGAGCAGCATACAGCGTTACGTGGTGACGGCGAACAATAACAACAACGGCCACAATTGTAGGAGGGCCTCGCCTGCGCTGCCTACGGCAGGGGGGAAACTGGCGTGTGGTGAGTACGTGCTAAATCGTGTTGTAGTCGGCACTTCAGGGAACGCTTGCTGTAGACACTTCACCATTATTCATCGCGAATGGAGAATATTCAACAAATGGCAGTGTCGGGTATTGCTTGATGTATTATAGTATTAATGGTGATTCATATACTGTTATTATTATTCATAACGCTTGATCAGAACAATGATCCTTGTATATATTAGGTATCACCTTTTAAGCATCATTCAACAATTTTTATCTTATTGCAGTTATCATTAGTTCATATCACATCCTAAATTTCGCTTTATCTGTCAATTCAATGCTGTCAAATTCCACAGCCTTATTTCATTTGTTTGTTTGTTTCACAGCATTACTTTTTACTGGTAAATTTGCCTCTGGGTTTAACACATCAGTTTTGTGTAATTCCATGTTTTTAAAGGTTTTAAACATACACGCTGAGAGATATTGATAGGCTAGCTATTTCAAAATCATTAGAATTTCTTCACCTTTGAATTCTGTTCAATACCTCTTTGTATTCCTTATTTTGGGTATGTATTTCTTATTTTGGGTATGTATTTATGTATGTATATGTTGACGCCGATAAACAAGACAGCATTGATATTCAAGAAAGATTAAAGGTGGATTTCTCTAGATACTAAACCACTGGGTCACATATTACCACTAGGACGCTGAATTTGAATCAATAGAATAAAAAACGAAAGTCAATTGATGACCTACATAACACCGCCGACGGCAAGCTAGATACTCAAGATTCAGGGGATTCGACTTGCTGAATTATTCAAGTGCATACTAATAGAATCATGCCTAGATTTCGTGTAAGCAGATTAAGACCTATTACTTCTACTCTGATTAATCTTACGAGTAAGGGTTAGTGCAGTGATGACTTTGGGATCATCACATAGTGCTTCATTTGTATAAAGCGTTTGAATATTACACCACAGCCGCCATGTTAGTTGGTTAAACCTCAAAGAGTCGGATTTAGCCACATCTTTTCCTTTATAAAGACAACTTTATATGATAAGTACTGTATGCCATGATTATATGACTGTAATTAAAATTGCATATTCGCATATACAAGCAATTTGCGTGTATAACCCTCCAACATGGCGGGATATAGTGACGTCATAGTCACGTGAGTGCAAACATCGAATTCTCACAAGTCGGCACAAGGACGGGTCGACAAGTTTGCCCCTAGCCTGGGGCAAGTCGGCACCAAGACAAGTATTTGAGGAAGAATGGTGATTTTATCAATCCGGTGGCATTATATGTGAAATGAAAATGAGAGATGAAAGTCAGTGACACTTGCTGACATTCTTACTGCGATATTATTTTACCATACATCAAAGGATAAATAGAAACAACTGGTAATGTTGTGTAGAATTGTCTCTATTGGCCAGGGGTCGGCTTGTCCAGGTACCGAGTTGTCCTGATACCCCAAACTCCTATAAAATGTTTCACCAGCAGGGCTTAGCCATAAGCTTAAGGGGTCGATGTGGCTTCATCACACATCCATGCCCCACAGGAGTATCATTGCACCAACCCTAATCAATCCAGGTACTGTATGATCCAATCGCATGTCTTTTGAACCCACGCCAAGTCATTTGAAAGCCAACTGTTTTGTTTTTCGTCTGATTGGCTTTACGTTTAATCTACCATCGATCAAACAGTTGGCGCACCTGCGAAATGGTTCTCAATTTGTGAACTCCCGAAGTCCATGAAACAAAGTGCAACAATGGACTGTATGAAATATACCGAATTATTACAGTTGAAATTGTATTTTGTTTTTCGAGAGTGAAGGAAAACAAAAGGGAACAGAGACTCGGATTTTTTATTTCCTCCTAGATGACCTCACCATCACACAATACAATGCAATCAAAATTTTGAATGGGCTCGTCAAAAGAACGCTCATAACTAATTTGTTTTTTCCGTCTATTGTACGTCCGAAAGTGGACTTTAAATTCCCTCGAGAGCTATGTACAGCAAGGCTGATAATCTTTCTAGTCATCGTCCGGGCATCCTCTTTACTGAGGGAACAATTTCATACCTTAAAATTTTCTCGGGGCGGTTTGCCAGGGATCTCGAGACATGTGATCAGACCATATGATCACGTTCATTTCTCGCGAGATCCCAAGTGAGATTTGACCTGAAGAAAATTAGCCGAATATTGACCAGAACGTGATTCAAACTGATGATTTCGCCATATTTCCTATTAAGATAAATGTGGACTGGAGTGAGTAAAGACCTTCCATTCTTCTACTCTGAAAATATCGAGTTCCAAGTTTCCTTCATGTATCGAGGGAAATCAGCACGCTAAAGATCAATGCTGAAAACCCATCATGAAAATGTGATCGTTATTCAGGACCGCCATCTTGTCCAAATTCTGTGATTTACGTTCGAAATTATCAATTGATATATCAGGCTGTATCATACTACCATTTACTACAAGAAGACCGAATGACATTGCAGATAAAGGGTGTTAAGCACATCAATAAACAATGTAACTTTTAGGTCGATGTCAAGTTACTAAACTTCGGTTTCACACTTGCATATATACTCAAATGTACATATGTAAGTTCATCTGTGACGGTAATCGACACTGTGTTACAATTTGAAATTAGTACACAAAATGACGCACTTACCAACAAGTGTGTGTGTGTGTGTGTGTGCGCGCGCGTGTGTGTGTGTGTGTGTGTGTGTGTGTGTGTGTGTGCGTGCACCTGGACTCTTATTCCAGGAATGTCGGTAAGACATGCAAATAGGGGACCGGATGTTTGTCCCAATGGATAGGATGATGACCACATTATATCGGCAGGGGTTTTATATGTATACACGTTTTGGCACTTACCCGTTCAAGATTATGACAAGAAGATCGAAGTAGAGTAGAGTCATTTCTACCAAGTTTCTACAGTCAAACTTACAGAATACATGAAGACAGAATTCTAAAACGCCAATTGGAGTCGGATACTCCGCAAAACTGATTCCTTTGTAGGACATTGGACCATTGTTTTAAGTATTGCCCATTCACAAGTTTACACAAGCAATTTAGTCCAGGTTCAGGTCCGGAGCAGGACCTAATCCTCTCGACGTGAACCGTACCTATACCTAAATTTTCTGTACCAGTACCCGCCCCTATCTGCAAACTTTAAGATACGTGCTGCCCTGTTATTGCAGTCACGCTTGGTACGGACAGACGGGATGACGGAAAGGCCATCGCACCAGAAAATTGGGCAGCTCTCCTTACTGCCCGGAACGTCACCGCTTTATCAAACAAGCCCAGGCACGGCCTTCAGGTTCTCCATCATCCAGAGGTGTAAGATGTTTCAGAAGTTAGAGCTGTCCGGGGGCCTGGGTTTCTTGGAAAATGTCTTTTATACAGCCCTTGTTTCTAGCAAAATGTGTTTTATACAAACACGATCCAAATTTAAAGGGGAAAATCCAATTTGTTCCCTTTTTTCGTCTCGAATTTTCAAACCTCAAGATACCCAAATGTTGAAAGTGAAGCTGCTGAGTATGCTATAAAAAGCGCCATCAGCGCGGCTAAAAGCCGCCGATGGTCATCAGCGCGGCTAAAATCCGCCGGTCACAGGTCGGTTAAAAGCCGCCGGTGCCTTTAGCGCGGCTAAAAGCCGCCCGACACAGCGCGGTTAAAACCGCCGGTGCCTTCAGCGCGGTTAAAAGCCGCTGGTGCCTTCAGCGCGGCTAAAAGCCGCCGGTGCCTTCAGCGCGGTTAAAAGCCGCCGGTGCCTTCAGCGCGGTTAAAACCGCCGGTCACAGCGCGGCTAAAAGCCGCCGGTGCCTTCAGCGCGGTTAAAAGCCGCTGGTGCCTTCAGCGCGGCTAAAAGCCGCCGGTGCCTTCAGCGCGGTTAAAAGCCGCCGGTGCCTTCAGCGCGGTTAAAAGCCGCCGGTGCCTTCAGCGCGGTTAAAAGCCGCCGGTGCCTTCAGCGCGGTTAAAAGCTACCATTGCCTTCAGCGCGGCTAAAAGCCGCCGGTGCCTTCAGCGCGCCGTCGGTCGCAGCTAGCGCGGCTAAAAGCCGCCAGCTGCAGCGCGGTTAAAAGCCGCCGTATCACAGCGCAGCGCGGCCAACAGCCTTATAACGTCGTCGCGGCTAAAAGCCTCGTGCCACCAGAACGGCTAAACGTTAATAACGGCCCTGTTCCTAGGAGCGATTCTCTATAAAAGAATGAGATGATTCAATAACGTGTTCTCACAAAATTCAGCGGTCCTATCAAAGTTTTTAGTTTTGTATTCAACTGATATGCTACAATGAATGTCAACATTGACAGTATTGCTATTACACTACATTAATAGCATCATGAAAAGCGTCACACTACACTGAAGAAGTCAATGTTGTACTTTCTTGGACACTGGACACGCGTATGTAGAAAGTTATATTTCCCGCAAGGAGATTTAGACATCCAAATAGAAATGCAATTTTGGAAAACCTTCCTCCTGAGAACCGGATGTAGGTCTTTCCTAATTGTGTTACCCCACATTTTGACAACACAGGTGTACTTGAAAAAAGACATAGGAATATCATTATTACCACACACCATAGTCTTGTTTCAGTCTGTTACGTCAAGCAACCGAATTATTTTATGCTCCAATCACCAATCCAGGCAAGACATTTCGTAGTGGAATAAGTACATCATTAAATCCCATGGCCTGTTTCATGGCGTTCCAGGCCCTCTCTATCTCTGCTACTAGCCTCTACCAGGCTCCGCGGATCGGTGACCTAATTGTAGAAAGTGGACAAATAGAGTCTATAGTACATTAGGGGAGTCAGCCGGCCAGTGGAGTACGTGTCTTATCTTGTGACAGATGTACAGCGACGATCTCCTCATACTTGGCAGTGTATTCTTCGAGAGGCTTGTTCTCAATCGACTCCCTCACATACACCCCGTCGTTGTTTGGCACGGAGTTTCAGGCGCTGTTTGTCCTGGTAGGTGGTGATGACCTTCACAAACTAGGGTACCATCTCTTGACCATCGTTGGACCCTGCCGGGACGACCGCGAAGTCGTCTGTCTTGTACAAGGGGTCCTGTAAACAAAGTGTTAAAGGGCTATTAGGAAGGTGGAATGGCATTTGTGTCATATGTTGGGCGACAGTGAAGAATAAAACATGTCTACAAAATAGATAGGAAATTCATGTGATTGAAAAAAAATGTTGGATGTATTTGGTCTCTTCAGGTTGAGTCACTGAGTAGTGGCTGGAATTTTTTACTTCTTGGCTCCCCATTAAAATCTCGGCCACTTCAAATCCCTGCTACCCAACCTCTGCTTGGAGAATATGTACCACCTACTTTTTCGTAGTAGCGTGTCTGTTGTGTGAAAGTTGTGGTTGGTAACATTAACTAACAAGCGTTTTAGGAATTGCCGACAAGACGGGAGGGGGTCTTGAGTGAGTCACTTGATAGGTTGGAGAAACAGCTACTCTACTATACTAATACATCCCCGAATGGTTGGTGCCTTTTTCCTGACGCTTTTCCTAAAACGTTTTAAAGCTGAGTTTACATTTTAGCACCTGATCTACGCAGGTATAAAGCGTTAGTATGCTAAAGCTCACTACATTTACATGTAGGGTCACAAGGCTTGCCTAATATAAATTAAAAACATGTCGATCATGTCGGATCTAATAACATGATAGTAGCGTTACCTGCATCACTGTCAATCAACCAATTTCCAAGCAGGGAGCTCCAAGTACAGCACATAAGACGATGGGAAAACATGACAAGTTGCCTACCCCAGTGGGTACTGACGGTGTTTTTTTTTTTTCGTTCATCGTTTGTTGCTATTGGCAACGACCTATGACATGCCACCGACCGGTCTAAGGCATATTAAGGCATATTAGAATTTAAGCGTATTGTAATCTTAACTTTTTGTGGGCTGACAAGGCTTTTCTAAAAGGCTTCAAATGTCTACCGGCATCTTGAAATCGCACAGAAACCATTAACAGCTGATTATCACCTAATTAATTGATTGTCTGGGATCAACATCCTGATGGCCGGTCCAGTGCCCGTAGTGTGCGGTACTGTAAACCTAATCTCAAAGCAGATCCTACTATGGCATAAGATAGTACCAAACTGGCCAAGGAGCGTAGTCAGCCAAAATGTATCCATTTGCCCGGCAACAAAGCACACTCCTGAGCCGGCTTTACTCCTCTGGCAGCTTTTGATACTATCTTACGCTACCGTAGTATCTACTTGGAGATTACTGTAAACGCTTCAAATGTATCTGTGGTAGCTTATAAATCCAAGTACTCCCATACAGACACGCTTCTAAATGTAATATGCCACTTTCTCGATAACGATAGTCGGGATAACATTTACGAAGCAGTTAAGTGACTATCACACACATAAGGAGATTTGTTTGAAGACCATCCCATCTTGAGTGACGTTGAAATTAGGTCAAAGTAAAATAGCAGCGCCGAACCTGCTTATAAATATGACTGACATCGGCCACAATTTCTTGCTAATGGTGGAGTCTCAGCTAACGGAAGCAGTTGAGTGACTATCGATCAGATATGAAGGAAGGTACACAGAAAGTTTGAAGAGTAGAGACTCTTGGGATACAGAGATTTTGGCACATTTCAAGAGTAGAGTTCAAGGTTCAAGGAACACTCTGCTATCTAGTAAGACTACTTTATACATGGACAGAATACGACAAAATGACCTTCTGTCATATATGGTTTTATTCATTTATATGGCGATGGAATTCTGGAACTGGAGTGTTTGTTTGTGTGTGTGGAGACAGGACCCGTATAGCCTGATATTGTGTTCAGAAACGTCGGGTGCTTTACCACAACAGCCTGTCAGGGAACACGTGAAACACGTGCTTATCATTTCCAAAGTTAACGGTATGTTTCAAACGAAAATATTTAATGTAGGGGTTAGTTTAGCCCTTGGATAATGACTTTTCCTCCCATGTATCTGCTTGGACATTCCGAAAGCACATGCGAGTACTTCCGGTGAGTGTGACACCGGCCCCCCACTCCCGAAATATCGCTCATAAGGAGGTTACCATCTCCAAGGAGTGAAATCACTGACGACTTCTTACCTCCTTCACAGCCTTTCTACGCCTTTGGCCTTTATTGTTGAGGGGAGGGGGCGCTATCTCCAATGAGTGAAATCACTGGCGACGTCTTACCTCCTTCACAGCTTTTCTACGCCTTTGCCCTCTATTGTTATATTTAAAGGGGAGGGAGCCTTGATTTGCTATATATCTTGTCTTAGGCCATGTTGCTTTGATTATATGGATGACATCCGCGCTCGCACCAATTTTCGGCCATTTCCAAAAAAAAAAAAAGTTTTCGACCACACAATAAATTGTGCAAAACAGCTGTAAAATGAGCACAAATATTCCGTAGATTGAAAAAAAGTATCAGTAAACAGACAACTAATGCCATAGAATGCCAAAATGAATCTAAAGTCAAAGAATAAGATGTGAAAGGACAGAAAGAAAAAAAATCTATTGTTGGTTGGGGGAGGTACCAGTACAGAGAATTCAGGTCCAGAGGATCATTTCCAGGTCCGGACCTGAACCTGGACCTGATTGTCTGTGGAAACATGAGAACTGGCAATACTCGATACAATGGTAATTGGTCAATTTTGCTTCAAAGGAATCTGTTTGGTGGATTATTGGACTCCCACTGCATTTTAAAATCCCATCTCCATGTAATAAAGGCTAACTGTCTCTGTACCTTTGACATAGAAACTTGGTACAATTGACTATAAACTCTACTTGACTTCGCTCTTGTTGTCTTCTTGGCCCCCCGGTAAGACCAAAATGGCTGCCGACATAGCGTGTCCATTTTGTAATTGGCGAAACCTGTTCCTCTGTTGTTTTTTTTTTCAGGTCTGTTTTTTCAGATTGGTCCAAGAAGAAAAAAAAAATGTCTTGCACCCGTATGATGTACTGGTCCCTACACCTAATTGCTGGTATACCATACTATGTGTGTTTAGGCCTATGTTCAACCTTCCTGGCCACTTTGATTTCATACTGAAGGCAACTTTTTTGGTGGGGCCAAACTTTTTTTTTTATTCGCTCGCTCGCATCAGTTTTGGAGTTCCCAGAGGATGTCATCCATATAATCAAATCAACATGGCCTTAGTAGAGTCTTATGTCGGGTAGGTATTACTAGTATGTCAAAAGATCGTGTTACCTCCCCAAGAAACACGCGCAAAGAAGCCGTGAAGAAGGCTGATTTGCCCCTGTGACCCGGCCTCCATGTCCTGCTGGGATGGAGACATGCACCACTGCATTTGTCCCGGATTTGAGGAAAAGGTCGCTTGTCTCCAAGCAGAGGTTCGGTAGCGGGGATAGTGACAGAGATCATTATTTGCATGTTCATGCCCATGTGGACTAAATACAGTGATTCGACATTATTACATGGAATACGTCGTGTGTCTACATTGACAGTGGCCTGGATTTTCATCGGCCAGTGGGGGGTCCAAGCAAGTTAAAATTCTGGCCAATACTGATCCCCGCTACCCAACCTCTGCTTGGAGAATAGTTGCTTGTAGTTGTAAGACGTTTATCGCTCGCGCTCAGGTTTGTGTTGTTTAGCAGCACAGGAAATGAAATATACACTAAATTGAAATCATAGTTAAAACAAACTTCTCCTTGGTGTCCATTAAGTTATTCACCTACACAAAAGAAGATAGTCCACTGGGGGTGACGGTCCAGTCCTAATCAGATGTTTCTACTTGGAATTAGGGATAATGTGTCTGCCTAACTGCACCGCGGAGGTCGGAATGTTTCTACTCCAAGGTCGCTCCCGAAATTCGAATCCCTACGAAGGATCTAGCCTGGAAACCATACCCCAACCTTAAATATCTTTCGTGTTGGAACGATAGATACCTGAGATCAGGCTGGGGTTTGGTAACCAGGCTACGCCGGATCCGGCCAGCCAAGCTCCCAAAACCAAGCACCCAACCGATTCGGCCAAAAGCATGACAGGCGTTAGGCAAAGTCGGTTGGCGGTGCTTGAACCCTACTCTCCAAGCAGAGGTTAGGCTGTGGCTGTTTTTTAACGTTTTTTAGTCGTTTTTATCGGGCTTTCTATTTTGTATCTTATTTTGCTGTGTCAAAGTCGTGTCAAAGCCTAGGCAAAATAAAATACAAAATAGAAAGCCCGAAAAAACACAGCCGCAGCCTAACCTCTGCTTGAACTTGAAAGTTGAAGAGTACTTGAATCCCACTGTTACAATTCTCTGGGTCAACGATGGCGGTCCGAGTGCAAGCCATAACACATACCATAGATCGTTATCTACACCAGTCTTGGGAAACAAGAGACTGATCACGCCATTAAACATGTAACGACCAAACCATATGTCCGACCCTGCATCCACTTCAGAACCCGGCATATTCTAGTTTCTTGTTTTTGTTTCCTGGTCTTGAGTTTTTCAAGCGTCTATCGTCTAATAAACATGGGATGAATGCCATAATATAATGTATCTTAAGAAACTTGGTTTGACAACTTTCGGTGGCGTTACTCCGAGAACGGGAATTTGTACATGGATTCCAAAAAGGCTCTCGTTGTTAATCTGTGGACCGAAAAAAAATTATACTGGGCGGTCACAGAGAAATGTCACCAGGCCTCTCCGGTCTTGATACAATTCACCGCGTAGAGATATCTGTTACTCTCGCCAGTCATCTGAAAATCTGATGTATGGGATATGTTTTCCTAATACCCAAACCTACATGTATAGCAACGTGGGTAATTTTCCTTGTGACATATGAATGTTCAAAACAAACAAGCATGTAAACCTACCTTACGGTTCTGGAAATTCTTGAAAAGCCACTGACAGGTTGGACACCCAGTGCCCAAACTTCAGCGCGTTTCCTGGTCATTATCCGACTCTGAGGAGTTAAAATAGTCCAAACACAGTTGACACAGTTGTGGCGGCATCTCGGGAACACGACCCGTCTCTAGTGCTCACTGTGAGTCTCTACGGGGCTCAGCCCTTCTTTCACAAGATAAGGCCACAGCAAGTAAATTTTATGGATGACATCCACGCGCTCATTTTCGCCTGATTTCAGAAAAGTTTTGTTTTTCTTCTTTGGAGACGGTCAATATGGCAAAAAAAAATTAACAAAATGAGCACGTATGTTGTGTCGTTTTGTAGTCTAATGATTCTACTTAAGTAGTAGTGACAATTGCGACGTACCCATGCCACGGCTGTAGTTGTAGAAGTTAAACAAGTTTGATAGTCGACTCGTAAAAGTGGCACCAATTAATACGAAGCTATGAGTGTAGTTGTCAGTCTACCACACTAGTGTCACTTTTACTACAACAGTTCAATCCCGTCTTGTATACAGAAATGAATGCCTTGTTGGCTGTGATACCATGTTTTGTCCATTTAGTTCTTGTTACAACGTTTATGGTGTCTATTTTGTAATGTCGCCCCATCACACAATTTTTCCCTATAGCCCTATCTGACTTTTCTGCTCGATGTCATCCATACAATTTACTTGCTGTGGCCCAATCTACCATGTTACACAAGGGTGCGGAACAGAATCTGTCCTGGTGGGGAAGAACGACCCTTGTCAGGCCGTATCTGTTTCTAATTAGCACATTCACCCGTTCTGGTCAGCGCACTTAGCTCACGTCTTCAACTTTAATCTTATGCTGTCTACAGACTTTTCCTTCACATAGACTTGTGCCATTCGTCAACTTGTTTTTGGATGGTACATCAGCGTCATCGGATATATGTTCCAAATCCGCGGACAGTGTAGAGAATCCAGTCGTCGCGCGCGGTCGGAAGTTTCGCTGGACACGATAATCGCGTGGAAACCCGCGTGCATCATGGATGTCTCGAACATAGGGCGGTCACCGGATGTCTCCACATGGAACGCTACTGGCTCTCTTATCAAAGGTTAGTAGGGTTATAGTCATGGTGTATTAATGTCGATATTGTTTATGAGTTACTAGGAGTGTTTAATTATTATGTTTTTGTAACCTGGAATTATTAGCCTGGTATCCAGCCGTAATATAGTTCCCGAGTCTCGAACAGGAACCCCAAAAGGCATGAAAAACACACACACAAACACACAAACGCCGAAACCTAATTCGTACCTTGTGGATTTGATATACAGGGAACAAGGATATAATATTTACCCCTCACCACACCAGTTTCCCCAAATGTATATATTAAACTACATATTACTATCTTATGGCACCATAGGATCTGCTTGGAAATTAACCAGCCGACCATAAGCGGCTTGTCCTTCTACGGCCCCGAAGCCGGGGAGCTGGCTTGTAACAGTCTGGAAGTCGTGAAACTCGTATACTGTTTGTTGATCTTTATTGGTGCCTATGTTTGTTTACTGGCATGGTAGAAGCCGATCTCCCATGTAATTTTAAAACCCCCAGCTGACCCTGTTTACACCCCGACAGGCGGGATATATATGTCCACACTCGGAGTCTCCCCACCAGAAAACACAATCTTCTACACAAAACTCTACTTGGACAGTTATCACTGAACCCCAGGCGGTTCCGTAACTCAAGGCGTAACCTAGGACACCCAGGGCGGCTGTTGTAGAATTTCCTTTGTGACATGTCGGTCAATAGAAAACAGGAGTTTGTCAGTGTTGGCCCTGAAAACAATCTGGCTTCCAGGATATCTATCATAAAGCTTTGCAGTATACTGGATGCTGGGTTACTATATTTGCTGGGCCCAGTGAAGTAGCTTCCCTATACTCTCCAAGCAGAGGTTGAGTCGCGTAGATATAGTAGTCGGAAAAAAATACTACTATATCCACGCGACTCAACTTCTGCTTGGAGAGTAGCTTTCCTAGTAAATGAATGGATACGAAATAGCATATTAGCCTGGCGGGGTAGAATCTTTCAGTGGGCGAGCTCACCCAGCCAACTGTAATCTCCAAGTACAAGGATGTATGTATGTGTAGGAGTGTCTAGCCTGGGAGGGAAATATCATTCAACACACCGTGTACGTGGTTTCCTCTGAGCCTCTCCCACCACATCTGCTCGGCCAGTATGTAACATATGTAAGGACTCGGATCTCTCGGAGTTGTTTTAATTTGTCTGCTTTCTCCCTCTCCAAAGCGTTGTCAACCCTTTAATTAAAAATGGAGCTGAGTCTTGTAAAAACAGATGATAAACTTTGCCAATGGGGCATCCTTACATCAGCAAATCAGTCCAAGCAGATGTAAGCATTCTGGCCCATAATTAATCTGGTGTATTACTTGCAGCCAGTAGGTTCGCAAAGTGTGAGTAATGAGGCTGATACGTGCTCGAGGCGCCTCCTCTTAATCTTCAAACAGAGGTTAGGGCTCCGGCTGTTCCGGCTCAAACTTTCTATTTTTTATTGTATCTTGTACTGTCAAAACTCTACTGTCAAAACCTAAGTTAGGATTTGACAATGCGAGATACAATACAAAATAGAAAGCCCGATAAAAACGACTAAAAAACGTTTAAAAAAACAGCTGGAGCCTATTAACCTCTGCTTTGAGAGTATCTCCTCGAACACGGGACCCCCGTTTTACGTCACTTCCGAAAGATGATTTCGTGGAGTTCTTGATCCCGCTACAGCATATCCTCTTTGTGCTTTAAATACTTTCGCCGTTCGCAAAATCTAGCTCAAAATCAATTTCGTACTCTTGTATCTTAACGATTCGTCTTCTTCTACATCAGAAGCCAAAAACAAAACAAGATTAAAAAACAACGTAACGTGACTTAAACACCAATAAGTTATAATTTGACGGATTCTTACATCTGCTTAGACTCAGTTAGAGTCAATGCAAGGCCGAGCATGTGGGATGGTCGGTAACGTTGTGATCAGCCTCCTGTATTCCTGTCTCAAGCTGGTGAAGATTACGATCTACATATGGTATGTGTTTCGGCTTGCATTCCCACCGACATCAATGATCCGTCGAAACGGTTGGTGTTGATAGGTTAGGTATTCTCCGAGCAGAGGTTCGGCGTGTTTTTGACGTGCCTTTAGGCGTGTCAGTGAACATGAAGAAAACTTTACAAAACATAAAGCAATTAGCTAACGTAATTAGCTATAACATGTAACAAAATAGTAGACAGTAGTGTCTCAGGGGACATACTGTGATATTATTCATTTTATAAATATCTTTTGCATAGGATCGTGTGGCATAATCGACAGCATGTTTATTTAGTTTAGGACCTAAAGGCCCGGGTTTTATCCTACCGTACCATTATTCACCCGAACGGTAGTCCACTTCTTGTGTTCAGCTTACAGAAGGGTATGTCACCCCGTGAGGGGCGGTATAACCCCGTCGTCGACAGATAATGATGACAATTTTGCAAACCGTAAATCAGCCGAGCAGATGTTGTCGGCCATCGGGGAAAACTGAAGGAATGCGAACAAAAAACGCGGCATATAATAACTAGATAAGAAAGTCACACGTTTCCTCCAACAACATCTACATGGAGAGTAGCTGCTTTCGTCTGCAGCAAAATTCACCTTGTCACACGAGTTACATGTAAGTCATTGTTTTTCAATAGAGCCAATGTACCCCGGAGGCCATCCGGGATCGGGCAGCTAGGACCTACCCTTCAGCGATAACTCCTTCGGGCTTAAACTCCCCCGGAGTGCTAATGTGAGATTGTCGGGCTGACTGCCTTGGCTCCCCGAACAAAACTTGCTAACAAACCTCGCTAGCTACCCGGTCCTGTCTGGCTCCCAGGGTAGAGCCAATGTATCACTCTCAATCTCCAAGTAGAGATTGTTGCGAAAAAAATGTGACTTTCTTATCGTATACCGCTTTCCCCACTGTCCCACTGTCCTTGTTCCCACTCTCTTTGACAACCGTAGTTGAGTAACAACAAAAGGTTTGGAGGGCGAGCGGTAATGTGACCCTATCCTCAAACCCGGGGCAAATGCAGTGATGCATGTCTACATCTCAGCGGGAGCGGGGGGCCGGTGTCACAGGAACTAATCGCCAGTGCTTTCGTTATGTCCAAGCAGATAATGGAGGGGGGAGTCATTATCCAAGGGCAAACGGTGTCCAACTATATAAAACCCTATAAACCTTTCGGTTGAAACGTACATTGAGCTTTGGAAATGATAAGCACGTGTTTCAGGTGTTCCTGTTGTGGTAAAACACCGCAAGTTTCTGAACACAATATCTGAGCCTATACAGGCCCTGTCTCCACACACACACACACAGGCAAACACTCCAGTTCCAGAATGCCATTGCCATATAAAACCATATATAACAGAAAATCTTTTTAAACAAAAACGGAAACAGAACTGATAGATTAAAATAACTTACAATAAATAAACTGCATTTTCCCAACTCAATTTGCTAACATCTTTTTGCTGCCGTGCAAGGTGCATACCTATTGCATGTACTATCGCGGGTACATTCCAAGAGCATGATTCCTTAGAGAATAGATAGTTATTCTTGAAACAAGTTTGTGTTGTCAAATTTACAATGAGTTGAAGGCTGCACGCAGGACGAGAATTGCAGCGATCGAATCTTGAATATATCCCTGATGATCCTTCCACTTGTGCACAGGGGAGGTGGGGTGGGATACTGACAGGAGGAACAGGTACCGGTTGTTCCTGTTATCAATATGATACTTTGACATTTCATGATTACTTTAAGTAGACGAAATTTGAGCGCACAAAGCCTCAGCAAAACTGCCAGCCAACGCGTTTCTTTATTATATGTGGGTCATTCTGTAGTAATCCGTCCATGTATAAAATAGTCTCTCTAGATAGCATAGTGTTCCTTAAAAAGTGCCCAAAACTCTGTATCCTATGAGTCTCGACTCTCAGAATGTTAGTCATACAAAAGGTTCGGTGCTACCATGATTTTACTTTGACCTACTTTCAACGTCTGTATCCCAAGATGGGATAGTCTTCAAACTTTTTGTATCTCCTATGTGTGTGATGTACAACGTTTTGTATGATTGTCCTTGCATAGCCGACGTCCGTCACACTTTCTCGTAAACAATAGTCGGGATAAGAAGAAGAAAAGACAGATGAGGTAAATTAGCCAAAAGTAGGTTTAATTTGTATCCCGAAAAATATCATCTATACAACCAAGGAGCTTTTGATACAACAGACCAATTTGAAGGGTTTACAGTGCCCCACACAACGGGGACAGGACCGGCCATCTGGATGTTAATCCACACATACTTTACAATCAATTTAATTAGGTGATAATCTGCTGTTAATGGCCGTTACACACGCCGAGACGTGTGTCCCTTTCTGTGTGAATTCAAGACGCTAATGGACATTTAAAGACTTTATAAAAAGCCTTGTCGTCCCGCGAAAAGTTAAGATTACATACAATACGCTTTAGTTAGACGGATACGCCACAGACCGGTCGGTGACATGGTATCGGCCGAAAGTGTAGCGACCTTTAGCATACTAACCCATTATAACTGCGTGCATCAGGAGGTGCTAAATTGTAAAATCAGCTTTAAACCTAAGTATAACTTGAAATGTCAAGAAAAAGACACCGACCATTCGGGGACGTATTAGTATAGTAGAGTGGCTGTTTCTCCAACCTATCAATCAACACCTCCTTCCGACCCTGTCGGCAATTCCTAAAACGCTTGTTACCAACCACAACAGACACGCTACCACAAAAAATAGGCGGTACATATTCTCAAAGCAGAGGTTGGTTAGCTGGGATTTATAATGGCCGAGATTTCCTGCCACTACTAATCACTAGGACCCAACCTTTCCTAAGAGAATAGTGGTTCATATCTGTTACACGCTGATTGATCACCTGAAGAGACCAAATACATCCAACATTTTTTTTTCAATCACATGAATTTCCTATCTATTTTGTAGAGATGTTCTATTCTTGACTGTCGCCCAACACATGACACAAATGCCATTCCATCTTCCTAATAGCCCTTTAACACTTTGTTTACAGGACCCCTTGTACAAGACAGACGACTTCGCGGTCGTCCCGGCAGGGTCCAACGATGGTCAAGAGATGGTACCCTAGTTTGTGAAGGTCATCACCACCTACCAGGACAAACAGCGCCTGAAACTCCGTGCCAAACAACGACGGGGTGTATGTGAGGGAGTCGATTGAGAACAAGCCTCTCGAAGAATACACTGCCAAGTATGAGGAGATCGTCGCTGTACATCTGTCACAAGATAAGACACGTACTCCACTGGCCGGCTGACTCCCCTAGTGTACTATAGACTCTATTTGTCCACTTTCTACAATTAGGTCACCGATCCGCGGAGCCTGGTAGAGGCTAGTAGCAGAGATAGAGAGGGCCTGGAACGCCATGAAACAGGCCATGGGATTTAATGATGTACTTATTCCACTACGAAATGTCTTGCCTGGATTGGTGATTGGAGCATAAAATAATTCGGTTGCTTGACGTAACAGACTGAAACAAGACTATGGTGTGTGGTAATAATGATATTCCTATGTCTTTTTTCAAGTACACCTGTGTTGTCAAAATGTGGGGTAACACAATTAGGAAAGACCTACATCCGGTTCTCAGGAGGAAGGTTTTCCAAAATTGCATTTCTATTTGGATGTCTAAATCTCCTTGCGGGAAATATAACTTTCTACATACGCGTGTCCAGTGTCCAAGAAAGTACAACATTGACTTCTTCAGTGTAGTGTGACGCTTTTCATGATGCTATTAATGTCGTAATTAATAGCAATACTGTCAATGTTGACATTCATTGTAGCATATCAGTTGAATACAAAACTAAAAACTTTGATAGGACCGCTGAATTTTGTGAGAACACGTTATTGAATCATCTCATTCTTTTATAGAGAATCGCTCCTAGGAACAGGGCCGTTATTAACGTTTAGCCGTTCTGGTGGCACGAGGCTTTTAGCCGCGACGACGTTATAAGGCTGTTGGCCGCGCTGCGCTGTGATACGGCGGCTTTTAACCGCGCTGCAGCTGGCGGCTTTTAGCCGCGCTGCAGCTGGCGTCTTTTAGCCGCGCTAGCTGCGACCGACGGCGCGCTGAAGGCAGCGGCGGCCTTTAGCCGCGCTGAAGGCACCGGTAGCTTTTAACCGCGCTGAAGGCACCGGCGGCTTTTAACCGCGCTGAAGGCACCGGCGGCTTTTAGCCGCGCTGAAGGCACCGGCGGCTTTTAACCGCGCTGAAGGCACCGGCGGCTTTTATTTAATTAACCGCGCTGAAGGCACCGGCGGCTTTTAGCCGCGCTGAAGGCACCGGTGGCTTTTAACCGCGCTATGTCGGGCGGATTTTAGCCGCACTGAAGGCACCGGCGGCTTTTAACCGACCTGTGACCGGCGGATTTTAGCCGCGCTGATGACCATCGGCGGCTTTTAGCCACGCTGATGGCACTTTATAATAGCATACTCAGCAGCTTCACTTTCAACATTTGGGTACCTTGAGGTTTGAAAATTCGAGACGAAAAAAGGGAACAAATTGGATTTTCCCCTTTAAATTTGGATCGTGTTTACAGTACATTAGTCTCGGTCTGGGTTCTCTAGTTTTCTAGGAAAATGAGTATACTAGTCTTGGCCTGGGTACACGATCTGTAGTTTTCTAGCAAAATGTCTTTTATGCAGTCTTTTCATAGGTTTTCTAGTTTTCTAGGAAAATGTCTTTTATGAAGTCTTTCCATGGGTTTTCTAGAAAAAAGTATTTTGTGCAGTCTTTCCATGTGGTTTTTCTAGGTTTTAGGTAAATGTCTTTTATGTACAGTTTGATTCCCCCAAAGCATGCAAAAGAACCACAAGATCAGAAAATTCATACATCGTAGCACCCCGAACACGTAATAATCGTTTAACCTTTGAGCGAGGTTTTCTTCCCTAAGCCCGCGGATCTAGTTACTGTGCAACGCGTGCTGAGAATATCAACGTACCTTGGAGACCAATTTCAATTTTGCGGATTGGATTACTGCTTGTGTACGTGGAGCCCTCCGTACCCATTTATCGCTAAGTACATTGTTGTTCTGCACCTGTCACGGCTTTAAAGTAGAGCCATGGGATGAAGGGTGACTAGATTTACTCCGACACACCGGGGAACGTCTCATACTGTCAGGAAAAACACACACACAACGAAATCTGTTCATTACCTCCATGGATGACTGTCATCATGGACCACTGCATATTACCGTAGCCAAGAAGGTCGTTTGTGCGTCTATGTGTGTCTGTGGACAGCATAACTTGAGAAGATGGATCTTTATGATACTTAGTATGGGGGTAGAGGTCAGGGAAAACGCCTGACAGCTCTCTTCCGCAGAACTCGTTTTAGCCAATTTTAGGAAGTGCTATGGCCTTGATTCTGAGTGGTAGATAGCTCTTTGGGCAAGAGTGGTCGCAGTGGCGTAACCCCCCCCCCCAGCAACTTTATAGACCTGAAGCGACAAAATATCCAGAGGTTCTTGAGCTATTCCGACTAAAAAAAACTGGAAGCACAAACAGACACAAACTAACACACACACGCACACACACACACACACACACAAGAATATCTATCTTTTTTATGGAGATAATAAAACATTAACTTAAAGCTGTCATGATCCTAATGTAACTATAAAGTAGTGCCCATGATCATTAGTTGCTATGCACAGATGACGTTAATACTTACGAAAGATAGTCCCCTATCAAGGATAACCAATGAAATCGAAAGGTCAGGATATTCAGCTATACGGAAGCCGCTAGTATTTCTAATCAGCAGGTTGGACCTGTGGGAAACTGCTGTCAGTTGTAAAAGTCGTCCTCTGGAAGGGTTATACCCCCTTCACATTATGTACGATCTTCGGACGTTCTTCGCGATCGCAGGAAGGTCGGCTGATTTTAAGATCTTAAGATGGTCTTGCGTATTTTTCGCCTCAAAACTGTCCCCCTCACATATACGCGAGGCTCGTGAGATCGACGGTGAATAAATCTATGATAATAAACCTCCCATGACCTCTTGCACGCGTACAAGTTTACACAAAACGTTCCTCAAAAAAGGCAAGAGATCAATAAATGTTGCTTATTTTGTTGTCGGAATCTTTTTAACCAATGAATGGATGCGCGGGCATAATAGAAATGACGCAAGAAAAGAAAGTGTGTCACAAAGCCAGCCTACATACTGCCACAGGGGCCACAATGTTAGAATTACCCTCACATTCCCAGAAACTCAATATTTGTAAACAAACGGAAGTCGGGCGAACGTCGCCCGAACGTTGCCCAACTGACGGGCGTTCGCCATCCGATTTGCGCTCGATGATTAATAACTATGTCTTTGCTCGCCTATCGGTCTTCAATCGTTGGATTGACGCAAGACTATTGACCGATACCCTTGCAAGGTACACACGATTTGTACGCACAATCTGCGACTCGGTAACGAGCTGTGCGATTTTGGAGATTTCCTTCGACTAGTCGCATATGTTAAGAACATGTTTCGCTGCACCGCGACCGTCGTAAGACTCCTGAAAACTGCCGGCGATCCGTAAAAATCGCAAGATGATCGTGAGAACACCGTACGTCTTACTCACGAAAATGTCATTCAGAGTTCGTAAACTAGTCTTCCGATCGAATCGCGCCTATTGTGAAGGGGGTATTATGAATATGCGATTGAGGTAGTGCCGGAGTGTCCTCTAGGTGTCCGTGTCCTATATAATACGTGCTACATGCTAATTGCATGACCAAACTAGGGGGCCCAAACATGCATACACGACTAATTCCTCACATTACAAGCTCTCTGCCACCAAATAATCAAGACCATAGCACATCCAGGTCGAAAGATGCAAAAAGTGAAATTTCTGCTGCAGTACCAATGTCACATACCGGGGGGCCCAAAATTGACAACGACCTTCGTCTTCCCAACACCTACCCCCATGCCAAATAACAATCCATAGAGATGCTCTTGAGTTATGCTGACTACAATATTCAGAAACACAAACACCAGCGGGTGCCTAAGCATTTGCACGATGATTATGAAATTCGTACG
>NC_049990.1:11315631-11326832 GCF_000003815.2 Branchiostoma floridae | reverse complement strand
CGAAATCGTACGAATTTTATGAAATTCGCGCGAATCACTATGTGACACACACGAGCCTTATGTGATTTGCACGATCCTTATGCGAAATTGCGCAACCACTGGCGGGGTCACGTGACAAACGGAGCGGGATTTTCAAGATGGCGACTTCGCCGCTTCGGCGACTGAAAATACGATGTAACACGCCGAAATGAAGCTAAACAGTAGCTCACAGGCTATCAAATACATCTTTACGACGGTAAATGTCCATTCCATGCCTTGAAATATAAATATCTCGGGTAGAAACGCTCAAAATCATGCCTCCTCCCGGCCGCCGTTTTTGCATAAGGATCGTGCAAATCACATAAGGCTCGTGTGTGTCACATAGTGATTCGTGCGAATTTCATAAAATTCGTACGATTTCGCATAGTGATTCGTGCGAATTTCATAATATTCGTGCGTTTTCGCATAGTGATTCGTGTGTATCACATAATATTCGTACGAATTTCATAGGGTTCGTGCAAATGCTTAGGCACCCCTGAACACACAGACAGATAGAGTTAGACAGACAGACAGACAGACAGAAAAACGTTAACAGACACACCCTAAACTATATCTCCTTTTTCATTGAGATAATTAGCATACAATTTACGTAAGGGCAGTTCAGCCATAAAGTCTGTGTCAGAGGAACAGAATACGATAGCTCTATATAACAAAGATGACGTATTTTGATATTGCATCTTATACACACTCTCATGGACAGAGAGAGAAAGAGAGAGGGGGGGGTAACATGGTGCGTGAGAGGGAGACACGGGAAAAGGGAAACAAAAATTTACAATTTAACACAGATTCTTCGTTTAAAAAGGAACATTCAACGACTATCTCATGCAGGTTCCTAATAAGTGCCTACAGTCCCATAAGTACATTCGTGGACTTTCCCCAACCTGTTACTAGATTTTGACGCGAATTTCCCAGCTGCCCTTGCAGAAATCAATGAATCCGTTCACGAGTCTTTTCCTGTTTATCTTATTGCGGTCGGCACTATACTTCATTACTGTGGTACCTTCAATCTAATTTTCTCACATGCCTTGTTTGCTAATGCCTGCCTTTTGTAAAAAAAAATACAGTGTAAAGCAAGAAAATTTGGTGACATACTATGATCAAGCTCTAAAAGACACAATGCTACAATGATCGTGTGAAAAATTATCATCCAAGGTTTGCTGTGAAAATAATTGTAATGAATATATATGAACAATTATCTTCAACTACCATTTGCCTCTTCTCTTTATTTTAGGAATAGTCGGTTTGGAAATGAAGATTAAAGGTCCCATTGGAGCACATATAACTGTTATACATGTATCATACTACATGTATCACGGCAGCCTTCCAAAATCACATTACGTCGAGAGAGATAAGATGACCTCGAAGACGAAACGCACCGTGTTATCTATATATACGACCTTAAAGTGCGGGTACTTGGAGTCAAGAGTGCTGAGAATGCTTAAGAAGGAAACCAAGGAAATTGGGACACGTCAGGAACCCTTACTTTCTGCATCTTCGTTATCTATAGCTGCACGAAGGGGGCACTTGCCGAGTGCAATTTCCTTCAAGGTTCTATGCAGTTGCTGTTAAATCTAACCACTAACCACGTGCTCTACAAGTTTACAGGATATATTCTAAAGCTTAGCTGTTGTAAGTTTTCTGTAATGTTGTGTACTTTTACATGCTTAAGTATCAATGTTTTGCTTTTTACTTATTTGAATAATAAAACAATGAAAAGAAATCACCACTTGGTGTGATTTATAAGTTTCTTCCTTTAGTCAATTCAGTAAGTTACGTGAGTGTCCACATCAAAGGAAGGTAATACGTAGAAGTCAGTTGATTGCACAACGGATTAACGCACACTTCTGTTAACTGCAA
Organism: Branchiostoma floridae; assembly: GCF_000003815.2. Lineage (NCBI taxonomy): Eukaryota > Metazoa > Chordata > Leptocardii > Amphioxiformes > Branchiostomatidae > Branchiostoma > Branchiostoma floridae. The sequence continues at coordinate 11,324,936 of NC_049990.1, read as the reverse complement.
GGAATCCCAAAATCCCAAACCTATACGGTCCAGCTGGATAACTTCGCATTATTGCACCAACAGGAAAGAAATTAACTGGCAAATAGACCGTGCAGTTTAGAGGCTTCTACGCATTTGTCATTCTTCAAGGTGATGATGCATATTTCATCATTTGGTTTTATATCATACTGTATAAAACCAACTGTTTTTTTTTGTTCAGTTTTTATGATTATCAGTGACAGGAGTACGAGCGTAAAAGCCATAAATCAATAAAACTAAGACTGTGCTAAACGAAAGACGTAGCGAAATAACTAGTAACGCATTCATAAAAGGCTTAAGATGCCATGTTTGATACCTGCAACTCAAGCTATATATACCAACCATTAGTAATTTAATTAGTATCTAACTGTATAATCTAGTGGCAATATGTTTTATGTCATGTGCAAAAGTCAATTATATAACATACACATCCATGTCTTATTTTTGTTTCCTATTGAATTATATGAATATTGCATTCACCTCACATCTATACATCAATTATTACCTCACTTGCATATGAAATTTCATTAGTTTTTTTGTTGTTAGAAGTAACACAGGTTGAAGCACAGGTTTTGCCCAGTGTCGCTGACGAAAGATAGTGGATGCTACCTGAAACATCTGTCCGTTTCTAAAACCTATCTCAGTAACTTGAACAAATGTCATCTTGCGTATAACATACAAGTATTTGATCCAAATGCTCCTATTCTAGCCCACCTTTGATATCTGAATCGATGGAAGTGCACATAATCGATAATGATATGGTACTAAGAAATTGTTGTTGACACATAGGCTAGTACCGATGGGGTAGGGATGCGCTTGATGACGTCAAACCAAGAAATTGTATGTGAGCTCTTCGTGCCCTTTGATCATATGGGAACACTTCTGCAACATTTTAAGGTCGCTCCTTTAACAAATATCATAAAGCTTAGGGTACTACATTATATACCTACGTCGTTGATAGGAAACAGTCTAAGTTGACCCTAAGTAATTGATTTTGTTGAAAAAGTAAAAACCTTTTTTTAAAAACATTTTAAACATTAATTATAACTTCTTGTAATATAATCTTTGGTAATCTTAATCGAAGGACCTCTGCAATTGGCAATCCTATTGTGTTATTGGCCCAAATTTACATCTATAGCTGCAGAGAATCCAAAAGTGTTTATTTTAAATCATTTATTAACTACTTTAATCGAAAGGTTAAATGTCAAATTGCTAGCTGGAGAGGGAAGATGGCGAATCACCAAGGAAAGTGGGGAAGATTATCTAACACTGATACATCATTCTCTGTTTGATTTATCCTTAACCCTATAGCTATAGTTACATCTCCTCTGTATTAGGTTTGGTCGAGCTTTATGATTTGGATGGTTCACTTTATGTTATGTAAAATTATTTGTAAATGTTGTCGATAAAGGAAAATAAAATTAGAAATAGAAAATAGTAATGTTGTACTCAATACGTCCGCCTGTACTACAAGTAACGACCTAAGTATAAAGTATTACTTGACCTACCCTTGGCCCACACCATTCGGCAACACTCAAGCTGCATTTCCCTGTCACCCATTCAAAAAATATCATCGGCTGCACGAGTATATCTCGATCTGTCGCTTTATGTTGATTCTGAGGGATGTTTTACATCGTAGTCATGTATTCTGGTGCGCAATTTGTCGCGTGACCTCCAGGTCGCTCAATTATGGCTGCCGTATTTGTCATACTCAGAACTGCGCAGTATGACGGGAACCTTTGCCCTATGGAGGCCGTAACATACTTTACGGCAAACAGAGTAATCCCAAACGTAGTTTATATAGCGAATCTCTCAGTACTGAAGGCCTCCGACCTAAAAACTCTGCGCCTCCTTCTGTTATAAATGTATACGACAGAAAAATAAGTCATTTTTGCTTCCAACATATGTCAAGATAGTGCATGATTGTTGGTGTGTTTTAGGTACTGGCTCTTCAATAGTCGTATGATCAGAAATTTATCTAGTACGAAGAGCATTAGGTTTGAATTTTCTCATTGAGAATCAAGTTACAGATGTTTGCGTGTTCAGGCTTCATTGAATAAGGGTAACTGTAGGAATAGTTTAGATTAACCACGTGTACATAGTAAGAATGGCAGTTCAATGAAATGCACAAAGTACACAGAATTTTTCAAAATTATATATTTGTGAGGTTTGATGTCAACTGTAAACATCCAGGTTATACGATATACAACACAGGCATACTTTTATGTTGTGGACCCAAATATTTCTCTAGTGGCGTCGTTTGTTGTGTAGCTTGTAGAGTGTTGGCTTGGAATCTAGAGGTCCCGAGTTCGATACTCGCCGTGCCCCCGACGTTGTACCCTTAGGAAAGGCACACAACCGTCCTCACTTCACCCAGGTGTAGAAATGGGTACCTGACTTCGGTCGTGGAGGTAAAATACTATCTTTGTATACGTTTTGTATGTATTTTGTTTGTGGCACTGTTAAAATAAGTTGACTTGAGTACAGTTCCACATTGTCCACGTCTGTCCCAAAACAACTAAATAAAAAGAATTCTCTCTATTCCTTTGTACAGACGCCAATGAAGTGGTTGAGAACACGGAGGAACCACCGCCGTCCACTGAAACCTGCTGCTGCCTTACCGACACGAGGAGAAAGACCATCCTGGGCGGGATCGCCACCCTGGGGATCGGCGGCTCCTGGGTGGCGTCAACCCAGTTGGCGCAGGCCACGTACCAGCCGTACTTCCACGCCCCCTACCTGGTGGTGTGGTTCTGCAGCGTGTGGTTGGCGGCCACCTTCCCGTTGTACTTCGCCTCCGTGCGCACGTGTTCGAGAGAGAACAAGCCACTGGCAACAACCGTCAAGTGAGTCGACGTCATGTATAATCTTACCTTACTTTAGTCCTTAAGATTCTCCCGCAAAACCGTTGCGTTGGTCAACTCGTGACTTCGATGTTTAACACCAAACAGGAATGTAGATTCGGCTCATTCTTATTTCTCATGTTGGGACAATCAGTCAAAATCTTGTCTCTAACAATGTTAACACTTCTGGAAAGACCGAAAAAAGATATCGATTATGCATAAGTAAAGCCACTTAGCAACCTACTTATCAATGATTATTTCTGTATAATTATATTGCTTTCAACAGCTTTCTGATTTGACTTAGATAATATTAAATGATACATGCTGTCCAGAACATTGCACCGTCTGAAAATTGAGACTCATCCACCTCCTAACATACTACTAACCACCTGTTATTGGCACCGCAGGGAGTGTGCTAAGGTGTTCGGGGAGCAGGGTCTGACCGTCCGCTCCTTCTTCGTGCGCGCCGCGCCGTTCTCCGTGCTGACCGTGGCGGCGCACTACATGTTCGTGCTGGCCCTCAGCCTGGTGCCCGGCACCGACGTCTCAGCGCTCTATGTCTCCAACGTCTCCTTCGTGTACCTACTGTCCTGGATACTGCTCAGGGAAAAGTTCGCTTCTGCCGGGGTGAGTAGAGGGTCTGTATTTGTAGTCACGTGACTATGACGTCATTGAGTGACCGCCATGTTGGTTGACTAAAGGCAAACAAACTCATCGCAAAACACAGTATTTGTCCTTCTGTCCTGGATACTGGTCAGGGAAAAGTTCGCTTTTGCCAGTGTCGGTACATCATCATGCTGTGTATGTGTATGTGTAGTCACGTGACTATGGCGTCATTGAGCGGCAGCCATGCTGGTGGATTAAAACACTCACAGACTCTTCGCAAAGCACAGTACATGTATTTATCCGCCAACCAAATGGTGTGGGTATTTGTAATATTACGGATAAAATATTTGAACGGGAGAAAGTCCCATATAAGAGACACCTAACTGTGCCCTGTGGAACAGAAATACAGTATGCTATTTTTGATTTATATTGGATTTGAAAGAAAAAGATTGAGGCATAAAAGTTACTTTGTTACATCATCTTTTGAAACAAGACGATCAACAACTTGACAATGATAAAGCTAAGGATCTGCTGTCTATTACATAATGTTCTGTGTATTCAATCATTTCTTCACACTGTTCACATTAAGTTCAGTAAGTTCGTCAAAACTAAGATCCTTAAACTTCGCCATTATTTTTTTATGCACGGTTGCTTGCATCTGTTTTATTGAGACTGATTAATGTCATCTCTTGAGGCCTTACCCACAATGTTACGACGTCGCGACAAACTGTATGGTTATGACTACCCTCATCAACATTTCAGCCCATTCATCTGACATTATTCCAACACAAATCTATCAATCAATGTTTTACACCAATATCCTACGGAAAACCCGCATACAGATGAGGTGCCCTGATGACCCAATGTTGTACTCAATACGTCCGCCAGTACTACAAGTAACGACCTAATGTGATTTGTGTGACCTAAATGTTGACCCCGATGACCCTTGTTGTGCTTGATGTTCCAGATCATGTCGGTGATTTTGGGGATATCTGGGATCGTGCTGATGTCCTACTCCGACGGTTTTGGCGGCTCCTCTCTTTTAGGGGTGGCGCTGGGGGTGGGGGCGTCCGCTGGGCATGCCTTGTACAAGGTAGGTCTTTTATAGCAGTGTCATCCTCTGTAGTGACCGCTGGCTTAATACTTTTGCTGGCTATCCACGTTTTAAACGGGAATATATATCTAGGCCACAAAGCACAAAAATTTAATGCGGTTTGCGGTTAAGTCGGCAAAAGTATTTAGCCAGTGGCTAACACAGGGCATGGCACTCAGGTATTTTAATTCATATTTCATCAATACAAGAAAGCAATTACAAAATTATATATTTCTTTCCATTTGGGGCATCACGGCTATAAAAGTTTCTCTGATTCTTAACACCTTTACTTCACATGTTTTATGATACTCCTCTTCGATCTTTACTGCCTGCTGTCGCCTGAACAGAGCTGTCGTAAATCTTTACATGGCAAAACATCCCACGTAGATTCAAGTCACGCTCTAGAAAATGACTAGTGGCCTATAGCTAGATGATGTCATACCTGATAACTAATCGACTTCATGGACAGACTGAAAATGTGTGTGATTGGACAAATAGATACAGAAAGGAAATACCAAACAATGCCATTTCACAAACCAGTTTACAACTAGTGACAGGAAGAGAAAAAATTATTTCCAATAGGTTGTCAACTCTATTTTGTATCATCTCTCAAATGTATTCTTGTAGCTTTTTGTCAAGAAATTATCAAATTACAAATGGAAAATAATGTGAACAAGAAAAACTATTGCCAGATATCCTTACCAAAAAAACTACTTGACTGATTGATCCTGTTTATCCTAATTCATCTCTAAGGCCCCTAACCTACTGACCGATACAACATCTGATAGTAGACTGGAACGACTCCATATCTGCCGAGGGCTTGACTCTCGGGAATGTTTCTATCTTATCACCTTAGGCCATTTTACGAATGCCATACCGGCCCTTTAAATCGGGGTTTTATCCATAAAGAAGATATGATTTGACTGAAGAATCCAGAACCACTCTATTCGGTTGAGTCTGACTAATGGTATATACTCTTGCACCTTGCAAACTACAAGATAATCCATTGCAATAATCTGAAGAGACGTTTGGAGTATATTGATACCTTCAAGATGGATGACTGGATTTATATATAGCTGTCTTACAGCAGAAACACTGGAGTCAGGATTTAACTGTAATTCCTAGAAAGCGTGAGAGAAAATAGACTTATAGTGCTAGTCTTTTCTTGAGAGGCCTTCTTTACAATCCATTAGGGCGGGGGTAGTGTCAAAAGTTCTTGTCAACATTATATTACTTCAACCAACCGAAGGAATATCATTTCTTTACTGTCTAAAAATACGGTCTGATCTCAAAAAAGTCGACTACTCGCAGATTGAAGTGTTTCTGCCTTTTATGAAGCTGCATAGTACAAATAATCCGAATATGGGTACTTCACCTTATTTTTGCTATTTTCAAATAAATCTACCTCTTGCAAACTTTCACAGTGTAGTCCTTCTTATGCACTCACTGTCATAAAAGATTAATGTACGTACTGTTTTAAAGAATTTGTATATAATCCTCACTTGCGTCATTGCCGTTTTGTATCAATTACTCGCTCGTAGTTCTTCATGAAACGCAATGAAATAATCGATATTCGCTGCTGTCAAACCCCATGTGTTGCTTAGTTGACTATTAGGAGAAGCAAAATATAGTTTGTAGATGTTGTATCATATATCTTTTTGCAATTCCAAGTGCTCCACTGTCATAACTATTCAAGACTTCTGTAAATTTTATTTGTGTAATTTACGCCCACGTTACAATTACGGAATATCGTGCCACCGAATGGCCTTGTCGCTAGGCTAGTGGGCACGAGATAGAGAGGTCCCGGGTTTGATTCCTGGCGTTCTTGGATAGATGTTGTGTCACTGTGAAAGGCACTTTCTTACTTCGGTTGGGGACGTAAAAGGCAATGGAAGGAGTTGGTTTGGATCCGCCTTCCAATACTGTGCGTAGACACAGTGGATAACAACCCACTGTCTCTATAGCCTCAAAAAGGCTATGGACTAAATTTACCTCAGTGTCACTGACGGAAGATATTGGATGCTATCTGAAACGTCTGACCGTTTTCATACTCATATCCAGTGCTTGTTGGCTAATCAAGAGAAAGACAGAAATATGGTTTATTCACATTAAAAACTTTGCAACACAAAATGGTTGAATTGTCACTTTCTTACAGTCAGGATTTCAATAACTAGTTTGGCATCATCAAAAGCGTTGTAATGGAAAAAAACAACAACAACAACAAATTCTTTAAAACATTTCAACTTTTTCTACCTCGATGACGTCTAACCTTCTAAGTACCCTTACTTTAAAACGATCATGGAATAGCATAAACAGATTGCCCCTGGCCTTCTCCAGGTGCTGTTTAAGTGGCTATTGGGAGAGGCGGATTCTGGGCAGGTGGCGCTGTTCATGACGTTACTAGGACTATGCACTCTGCTGTTTCTGTGGCCGGTCGGACTGGTTCTGTACTTCACGGGGGCAGAAATATGGGGCTTACACGCACTGCCTTGGCAATACCTGTGCGCAACCGCCGGATTCAACTTCGGTGGGTGCTTGTTTTTTCTATGTATCTATGTACAAATGTATGTAAATTTTGTATGTGTATATGTAACCTCCACACTCTGCTCTGATACAATCACATGCTATTCGACAAAACGGAACAGTTTCATACAACCGACATTAGTGCAATACGATATCGAACTTACAAATTTACGTTCCAAGTTATGGGACCCTCCGTTATATTGTATATATGTATGTATGTTTTTATGTATCTATTCATGTATGTATGAATTGATTATACGACTGTATCGTAAACCTCCCTTTCTGACTGTTTTTGCGTCTGTTTTGAAACACTGTATTGCCACTCACATTTGCGATGAGTTTTTATGGCTTAATGAGTTTCCACATTCAACACAAAAACGCCAAAAAGGTGTCGTATAGTTGCAGTTTTCACGAAACTTTATCCTCATTACCGGTTGAAGACTTTGAAGCAGCTGTGATAAAAGACTCGCCAAGTGAAAGCAGCCGACATCAGTAATCGTGGTTTCAGCACCAAGGACAGTGTGTCCACATTTATAGCCTGTCATGATCATTTTAACCGCTAGATGGCGCTTTAGAAAGCGCAAAATTACGTGCCATTTGCTCAACACAATCTTTCGCTGGCCAGCGGCTAGGGTTAATGACCCCTCGGCAACTGTCGGGCCGTCGCCAGGAGCGCCTTTTTTAGTCAGGCTACTTTCTGCTATATGAGTTTCACTCTGAACGGTCTTGTTACAGCCTTTATACAGCTGATCAACTTTGGAGCTGCCTTCACGTTCCCCATCTTCATCTCAGTCGGTATCCTCGTGGCTGTCCCGGTGAACGCAGGTAATGCCTGTCGACTTTGTGTGGACAAAATCTGCACATTTTCCTAGCCGTTGTGACTCTGGGAAAAACGTATTCATTTGGAATGCGTAGACGGAGAAAAACAGCGTCTATGTATTACAAGTAAATACGTTTTCCCAGTCACAGTGGAAACGTTCAACAAGACTTTGAGTGAACCTTGACAAGCCTACCATCGCGATTATTCACTGATAGGTCTTGTAAAGATGTGTTGTTGCAGTCACATCGTCATTGGTATATTGAATGCAATGGCCTGTCTTCTAGGTCTGACCAAATGTAAATGTTGAATATTCTGTTCCAATCAATTTATTCTATTCATCAGTTAACTAGTAAGGGTACTAAAAACACTTTCTTCAAGATATCTTCAGTGTCACTGACACTAGCTATCTAAAACATATGACCATTTCCAAAATCATTTCCAGTTGCTTGATTAACTGCTTTATTTTAGCCTCCATAGCAGGAAAAGTGTATTATGCCCTTAAAGGCCCAGAGAGCTAACTATGAACTTAGTATGAAGGCTTCTGCTTTTAACGTATTGTTTTCCTTGTTCCAGCCGTGGACGCCATTGTGCACAACAAGACGGTGAGCGCCATTAAGGTCATGGCGATCATTATCTTCATCATGGCCTTTCTACTGCTGCTGCTGCCAGACGGCTGGGAGGAACAGGTCAGATAGGTTTCTGTTAACTTCAGTAGTATGCTAAGAGGTTTATAAGTACTTTTCATTGAAGGCTAAGAAACATTACCATCGTCTCAATGCATGTACTTTGAAAAGTTTCCAAACATAGAAATTCTACTGTCTGCTAGTGTTATGAATGCAAATGTTGATGAAGGTTAGACATCCAGGTAATAAGATACGCCCAAAAGCAGTTACTCTATGAACTGGCTATGGTTTTGATGATGGCAAAACATTTCAGATAGTATCCACTATCTTTTTTCAGTGGCACTGAGTAACTGCTTTTTGGCTTATGAAAACATAGTGGAACATTTTGTTATAGTGCATACTTCTTGGGTACATGCATCAGAGGAATGATAGCAAAGGAACAGCAAAATGTCCTGCTATGACACTAAAACTGCTCAAGGCCAAGGGACTGAGAAAAAATAGTTGCTATAGAAAAGTGCATTGTGTGAAATGGACTGGGTAGTTCTAATACATGTGTCTTGTTACTAAAAGTGGTTGAACTGGTCCCCCAGGTGATTGCCCAACTAGTAATACGAAGAATAATGGAGAGAAAGCTAGGAGGTTCCTTTTGGCTAAAGACGTAGGAAGGAATATGACACATATTTGTTATATTTCTATGTTTCAGGTTAGGAAGGTGATACCCTGCAAGAAGAAGGGACCCCCACAGGAGGAGCTCTTCACCTCTAGGAGTTTGCGCAGAA
>NC_049990.1:11266675-11315075 GCF_000003815.2 Branchiostoma floridae | reverse complement strand
CACTTTGACTGCTCATGCTTTGATATGATATATTTCTAATGATAAGTGACTATAGATATCAAATAGGTGTGACCAGCAATAGTAAACTGATCACCTTTGGACAACTGTTGCAGAACCACAACCTCAAGAGCACTGCTGCGATGCACAACTTTTCACTTCAACTACTTTACTAACGTAACGACTGTCTTTGGTAGTTTGTTCTTCAGATGTTCTATGCCAGGGCTACCTTGACCGGGTATCTCACTGTACTGTGCAAAATTGTGCTAGGAAATTGCACCAACTTTGCAATTTTGCACTAATTTTCTCTTGCAGTCACACTGTTGTGTGATGCATTTGTGTACAAAGCCCAGATGGATAGGTCATTGCAAATCACAGTGTTGCCACTGAATTGAAAACCAATGTTCAATGGTTGAAAATAAATAAGAGATTTAGTGATAAAAGGATGGTCACTTACGATAGTTTGCACACAGATAAATTCAGATTGCCATTTTGTGAATTACAAAATTGAAATTTCAGGTGATAATTGATAAATGCTTGGCGCAGTTTGGTGCAGTTCAGTGAGATAGCTGCTTCTAGTGTGTTGTTTAAAAAAAAGTTTAAATGATAGGCTAGTAGCCAATGACAAAGGGCCTTACATCTGTGTTGAAAATGTTCACCTGTTCCTCTTGTCATGTTACCTGTACTCTGGTTGGTTGATATTTTAGTGTTTTAGCATTAAGACCAAATATCATATTATTAGATTTACCTGTTTTTATTTCAAGACATCTGTTAATATTTCGGACAAGAGATGCTAGGGCCTGACTTTAATATCTAATGTATACTTTGTTGAGCTGTTAACCAATGGTGAAATTTACTGAAGGAAATTAATCTATGCTAAAAAATAGAATATGCTGCTATGCTCTTTGTGATACATGTAAGACTGTGCTTGTTTTACGTGAATATAACGCTTTATTACAAGATAGCATATTGGTATGTATCCTATTTGAAATTTGCAAAAATACTACACAAGTCACAGTATTTGCTTGTCAGGCAAGCCTATACTGTCTGAATCATTATTTGAATATGGTACAAATTGAATACAGATTCCCTTTATAATAAAAGTTTGTAACTAACCCTGATAACAATAGATGTCCACCTGCTATGTTCACATGCTAGAAATGAAAAAAAAAATATTTTGTTTGTCAGGGGAATGTTCTCTTACTATCCGACTTGCAAAAGCTATGATTTGACATCATTGCCAGTCAAACCAATGGTAAATTCCACCTTGGTTAGAATAATATTTTGTTTCTTCTTCTAGTTATGGAAAAGGAAGAAAGTATGTGCTGGTACACATATGCTGCAACAGAATATAAATCTATTGGAAATACGATATACATTGATGAGAATGTTCAATATTGAAATGTTTTAGCATATGTTCAAAGAAACTTAAATCAAACCAAACTCTTTGTAGTCTATTATTGCTTAATTGTTGATTAGACTATGAGTGAAAATTAAAGATGTCTATTGTGTTATATGAACAAAAAATTAAAAAAAAACAGTGAAGTTTGATATCCTTCTCTTTACTGAATGTTCCCATACACATAGTGTAAGCATTCAAGTTTCACAATGGATTTAACAACCTCACATTGGGAAAGCAAAGTGTGCTGCAATGCCAAGCACAATCAATAGAGGGCATGCAGCTATAACTGACTTTGGGATATAAAGGGGAAAAAACACATAATATATTCTTTCCTATTTGAATGTTTCCCAAACATGAATGCAATATTCTTACTCCATTCTGTTACAATGACTTTGTTGACATGTATGCAACACACTATGCAATAGTTCACCCACACATTAACAATCCAAAAGATGCTACACTATACATAGTCTTTCAGTGTCATCCTTTAGAGTAGGGGAGGGTGGGGGTAAAAACTTGAGGTAATATTGTCTACTACATGTACTAGGTAAATGTGTTTTGAAGTGTTTGATTTGCATGGCATAACCATGTATTACATTGGAAAGTCCCGTTGCATTAGGTTGTTTTTCCCCAGTTCAAATGATACAAGTGTTTCAAGCGTTTGCTTCTTGAGGCAAATGAACCAAAAAAGGGAAGAGTCTTTCAATCTAAGTTTCTTTAATGATTCCCATGTCTGGTTTCAAATTTACCAGACTGTTCTAAGTACATCAAGTGTAGCCAATCAGCAACAAGAATTCACAGACATGTGACTCTGTATCAGGTTTGAGCAACATGACAAGACTTCATGGACCAGTTACAAGTTTGAGTGATATGGCAATGCAGACATGGGTGAAGGGTACAAGCATAAGGGACAAAATTTGTCCAAAATTTTTCATTTCCACTCACTATTGTAACCCAAGTAAATAAATAACAAACACATAATATAATACTCTGTAGTAGTATGACATACAGGCAGAGCTCTACATCAATATAAATCATAGACATTGTTTTTTATACCTTAAACTTAAGGAAAAGAACAAAACACAATATAACTTGAACTGATAACTTCCTGGCTAGGGCTGGGTATTGGTACAGCATACCGGTACAAAACCGGTTTTTCTTATTGGACCGGTCCAGAAAAACCGGACCTGAAAAATTAGGTGGACCGGATGTTGGACCGATTAGAAAATTAACATATTATTTGATCAGGCATTCACACGTTTTGGCGCTTGCAGTTAGAAGAAAGTGACAAGAGTGAAGTAGAGTAGAGTTTATAGTAATTTCTACCAAGGTTTACAGTCAATCGTACAGGTGCAGTTAGCGTTATAGGATTTTAAAATGCCAGTGTAAGTCTAATATTCCACCAAACAGATTTCTTTGTAGTGAAATGGACCATTGATATGAGTCATAATGAATCAGGTCCAGGTTCAGGTCCGGACCTGGACCTGATCCTCTGGACCTGAACCGGACCTGGACCTGAATTTTCTGTACCGGTACCCAGCCCTATTCCTGGCAATAATTCAGCAGCACCATATCACACCAGCAATATATCACATGGCAGACTTAACTTTTTCCTACATACAGTTTGATGGCTAGAGCCACAATGTTATTTCTTTCATGACACTTGCAATTTCTTACACTACACCAACTTGCACATAAGCTTTCTTAAAGGCCACAGTCAAGATTGATCAACTCTTAACCACAAAGAATAATTAAAGCTTGAAGGACACAATTCTGTTACACAGTATACCCTCTTACAGTTATTGCTCTGTTGAGTGTTAAGTACTATTCTCCACCCATAGCTTCAATATTAGTGCAGCAAACTTTCAGATAGATTCTAACATTCATCCGTGGATACAGCTGTCATATTTTATATTCTAAACACCTTGGGATGACCTTTTCTGTTTGATTGATTGCTGATTGTTCATTTGATCTTTGAGAAACGAGTACAGATACTTTTTGTCCATTTTGGTATTACTAAGAGAAAACACTCATCTTAAACTGTGTGGTAAGGTGTGTAAGTATCTTGCCAGATCTAGATTGGGATAAGCTTTTCTGTTTGATTGATTGCTCATTTGATCTTTGAGAAACAAGTGCAGAAATTTTTTCTTCATTTTGGTATTACATATAACAGAGAAAACACTCATCTTAAACTATGCGGTATGGTGTGTAAGTATCTTGCCAGATCTAGATTGGGATAAGCTTTTCTGTTTGATTTGATGTTTGAGAAACAAGTACAGAATTTTTTTTCTCATTAAATTGGTATTACATTTAACAGAGAAAACACCCATGTTAACTGTGTGGTATGATGTGTAAGTATCTAGCCAGATTCTTCTTTAGCCTTGAGTAGTATCTCCTCAGTTTTCTTGTGTCCGAAGCGCACAGCATCGCCGAGCGGTACCTGTCCCCACCTATCCTGCAGGTCATGCCGTACCCCACACTTCTCCAGAAGGAACCGGACCACCTGAACGTGGCCCTCCGCCGCCGCGATGTGCAGCGCCGTGCGACCGTCGTAGTCCGTCACCTCCATGTCCATGCCGAGCATCACGCAGCGGCGCAGGGCGGTCACGTCACCGTTGTACGCGGCAAACAGGATGTCGATGATTTGCTGACTGCGACTTTCATCCCTGTTTGTGAGAACGAAGGAAAAAATCAATCAAATCTTATTTGACAAACTATTGCAGGATAGCAATGTAAACAATACCGAGCTAAAATTAGGAGAAACACGGTGACTGCATTCGTAAATAATTTCATCAGGTTGGCAAATACTCATATAGTAAAAAGTTCTTCAAACACAACCAACTGAAGCTAGTACTCACTTCCAACGTTTTGATGTCTGTCTAACCCTGATGATGATGTCTGACAGATATCAAAATGCTGGAAGTGAGTACTACTTTGGTTGTGTTTGAAGAACTTTACTATATGAGAAAACTACAGTTTGAAATCATAATACGTATACTAGTAAATATTCTGTTTATGTCTTCTTTCAATCACAGTATGTTGTTTTCCAAAACATGACTTTCCCTCCAACACATAATCACAATAGTAGTAGTTGAGCTAAAACGTTCCAAATTCTAATCCTGTGGTCCATAACTAAGATGATTAAACATTGCACATACTGGAAGGTCCAAAGGGGAATAATTGAATCATTAGAATGGATCTTAAGTGACATAAGTGGTATCATATACAATAATTGGAATAAGACTAACTTACAAATGAAAAATGGGATTTATTTCAAACAAAGAAAGAAAGATACTCAAGAAATATGACTATCAATAGCTTAGAAAAAAGGAGGATTTTTAGCTTAAGTTTAAGAGAAGACAGAATTCCTACTTACTTGAATGATCTTCCTCTCATAGTGTATAGGCTTATTTCAAGAATGCACACACACATACAAATCAGTCTGGTTACTTTGAATTCAGAAAGACACCACAGATGGGGAAAATCTTAGTTATTGGCCTCCAAGTGGCTTTTTTCAGTACTACAGCAGAATGTCTGGCTTTGATAAAAACGTGAAACTTTCAAATATCTTTTTGAGAGCAGGCTTTTACAAATGGTACTACATTTGTATATTTAAATTGTAAATTAACCATACATTCAGTTCTAAATTAACATGATTTTCCTGACCACAAGTGTCTTTCCAAATTTACAGTCACCAATATTCAATGATTAGTACAGAGACAAACACATAATCAGGACAGCTTATCTGTAACAACATGGCTAATCTGTGTCATTGTCACAAATTCAATTGTGCTAAGCATTCAGCATAAACTATTATATATATACATGTATGAAATCCATTCTCCTACGCAGATTCGAACCAGCATCATAAAACTCCACTTCGTCCACTCCAGTACTAGTCTGTCAAAGTTTTCTGACGTGGGTTCATCTCTGTGTAGGAGAATGATGAAGTCTAGTTGTGATGTTCATATATAAACAGGCACAATAGACAAATAAAATACACTGTTGTAATGACAACTGCAACTTTGAACTTCTGATTTTATGTTAACAAAGTAATACCATGTTTGTGAGTTAAGATGCTGTCACACAAGCACTTACCTGTGCCGTCTCGGATCCAGTTTCTTGGACTTGTACTTGAGGTTGTCGTAGTGGTGAAAGTTGAAGGTGGAGACCAGTTCCTTGCAGAAGTGCAGACCTCGAACACTGTTACCTGTGCTATCTAGGGGTGGGCTCCAAACCATGATACCCATCACACTGGGCACCACCAACATGATGCCACCGCTAACTCCAGACTTCGCGGGGAGGCCGACTTGGAACGCAAACTGTCCTGAGTAGTCGTACATTCCACACGAGTGCATGAGCGACAGCGTGTGCTGAACCGCGTCCGGATGGAACACCAGCTCTCCCGTTAGTGGGCAAACACCACCGTTTGCTAGTGTAGCCGCTATGATTGCACCGGACTCGCATGTTATGTCGACCGAGCAGTGTTGGAAGTATAGATCGAGAGCTTCCATGAGATCTGTCTTTGGTGGGAAGCACTTGTTCTCCTTTAAGTAGTAAGCTAAGGCAAAGTTACGATAGCCCGTGGCTTTCTCTGACAGAAAAGTGGTGTTGCTAAAGCCTACAAAGTCGTCGCCTGCAGCTGCTTTCAGTACCTTCAGGATGTGGTCGAATCTGTCTGCTTGATGATCCTCAGGTTTGATGAGAGAACACAGCAGGATGGCGCCCGAGTTGATCATTGGGTTGAAGGGCTGATTGTATTTGTTCAAGGCAATCTCATTGAAAGGCCTCCCGCTGGGTTCAGTTCCGACATATCCGTGGACAGTTTCGGCGCCAAGCTCGCTGACCGCTGTTGCGTACACCAGGGGCTTGACACAAGACTGCAAGCAGAAGGGTTTGTCGCTGTCTCCTATTGAATGTCGCTGGCCGTCAACCGTACACAGCGCCACGCCCCACAGGTCAGGACTGAAACGTGCCAGCTGCGGAATATAATCCGCTACTTTGCCTCCTTTACGCGAGACACTCGACCAGTACATTTTGTCAACATAGCTGGAAAATTCACTAAACTTTGGTATAACAAACTTGGACTGGAAGGCCCGCCCGATAATTACGATATTCTCCGTTATGCACTTGCTGAAGCTTTCGCGATCGAGAAACGAGCTGTGGGATTCTTGTAGCTTGCGCAGGTTGGCCATGGTTTCTCTTAAGCGGGGGTCGTTTTCCCAAAGGCCGACTTCTCGCAAGGCCTTGTGGAACTCTGAGATGGGAACATGACCCTGTGGATTACATAGCAAACGGAAGACCCAGTCTTCCAACTGGGGGAGGGAAGAGATTGTGTTTGGTCGACTTGAGGGCACAAACTTAGTGGAAACCGTATCTTCTCCATTTGTGTCATGTTGTGTTGGTGTATGTTGTGACAGATGGTCAGGTGGCTTTGGAGGGTCTCCTGCTTTGCTTGACATGAGGCATGATATCTGCTGACATACTGGGAAGCATCTATACTGCCGCTGTGCGGTATGGTACAGGGTGGGCCACAAGCGATGCATGGCTCTCAATCTGTAACATACAAGTTGAAGTGGTCCCAATTACTAGTATAGCTTTGCCAAGTACTAAGCTTTTGTTGTGTAGCAAATAGGTTCTTTTTGATAGTCTATTAGTCCTTGACCTAAATTCGTACTCAATAGCAATGGACTTTATTGTATGGACAATGCAACGTTACGTCCTGTATTTATCACCCTAGAGTCCAATAAAGCAATGGACAAGAATAGCCCAAGTTGGGATATTGACCTGCCATAGGTGGTTTTGTTTGGCCAGGTCAAGCTTTTCATATGCTAATTGTTTACCTCAATATACTTAGTTTACATATTAACTTAGTATCATGATTATCATACCTGTCCCATATTGTGGTGACAAGCATGCTATGTGGCACAAGAGGAATGTGGAGGGAGCTGGATTTCTTTTCTGAGCAAGCAGGTATCCTCAAGGAGGTTTAAGCTGGTGTCCTGCGCATTTTGTTTGTTACCTTGTCATTAACGGGCTATGAGCAAATATACGATTGACATACTTTCGAAAAGGTCAAAACACCTCCTTGACATGATAACGCCATACGCCGTATGAAGACCTACACAAGACAAAATTAGTATTCCATGTCATAAAATGCCACTTATTCTTCAGGCCTTCAAATTACATTTCAAGAGTTAGACAAATGATTTTGCCGTCACTGACAGTTCACCCCCCTCCCCATCTTAACCTACATTCTCTACAAACGCCGGTGGTGTCAAAACGTCACATTTCGCTTGTTCCTTCCGCAAATAATGTGTCAGTGATGTGTTGTTGGTTACCTGGATGTCTTTAAGACGCTTTTCAAGCCCTGAGAAGTCTGTAAATGCTGGTTTAAGGGACAGTAAGCTAGTTAAGTGAAGAGCTTACCGGGTCACTCAGGTCCCCTCTTCGACCTGCCCGCCGCAGCAGACGATATGTGCACACACCCTCTTTCAGGGCGACGAAACGCAAATCTCATCTGTAGTTTCCGCACGAACACATAAAAATCTGACTGTGTATGAAAAATCTTTACCTAGATTTAAATCTAATGAATTGAATATCACAGACTACAATGCCTTTAAAGGGGAATACAAAAAAAGGAAAATAATTGTTAATTTTTGCCTGTGTCCTTTCATAGATCTCGATCCCAGGATATGAACGTCATTGTCAGGGAACGAGAATGCAGTACTCAAAGCAGAGGTTTGATTAGGCACCGGATTGTTTTGAAAGCCGTCGAGCGGAAAACCTCACAAAATGAACATGATAAAAGGCCAGACAAAAACGCATACAAAGACTGCTAGAACAGGATGGAGCCTAACCTCCTCTTTGAAAGTAAGAATACACGACACCAACAATTTAGAAGATCACGACCCAGCCATCCTCTTGGCTTGCCAACCAAAGTACTAGTATTCACTCACAAACAGATAAACAAATGCATCACACATCACTAACATGTTAATGATAAAATCTCTACATTCCATCTTTATTGCAAATTCTGCCAAACAAAATAAACTGAACATTTGTATCACCAACTATTCAGATCTTCCTTTAAAGTTTAATATCGTTAAATTTCCCATCTCTTCTTGCAGACATTTCTAAATATATATAGTTAGTGGTAACAGCTTTGTAACAACCCAACTGCACTAATAACAAATGTAACATTGACCATGTGGGTCTAATGTGCTATGTGTATTGTTGAGATGTTTTTCATTCTTGAAACAGAATGTTACACCAGTCAATACCACGATAATTCAAATCAGGTAGCCCCACAACTAGACTGAATGAGAGATACTTCCATAGGCCTAGCAGCTATTTGTGATTTTCCTTCAAAATGCCTCTGCTGTACAGGTTCACAACCATAAAATACACTATTGAACTTAGCCTCAAGCCGGAAACTTGACAACTATTGCAATCTTTAACAGCTTACGGGGTTTTAGATTTCCTTCAATGGCATTTACATGGCACAAAACATGAATCTAGCACTTCTATCATAAGCCCTTGAATTGCTTAAAGAGTGTACCAACAATACATACTGGAAACATCCTATAGAGTACAGTTGATATTTCAACAAACTTTTGTAGTGCAAGATCTATGCTGAATTTACCCAATTACAGACCAATACTGACTGTCCATCACAATTGAATTAGCAGTTCAACCAATGAGTGAATGGCAATTAGTGGTTCCACCAATGAGAAAGTGGCTGCATTGTCTATCAAATATTTGCATCTTTAATTATTTTTACTTTGCACTTCTAGTTTTATCCAGGTGGATCAGTCCTTAGTCTTGAATTTGAGACAAATCTGTTATGTTACATTTTGCTTGTAACTTGTTGCAAAGGAGAAAAACTACACCTAAAGATGCTATATTTCCTAGTACAAACAGTAGGCTGAGTACGTATTTACACACGTTTAATCATGAGGTAACTTTCAATTAAGACAACTGATGATAAAATGTGTTGAGAGCTGGTGTTCATGTAACTACTTGGGACGCACATAAAGAGGATAATATGGTAACATCAACTGCTATTTCTATTATAGTATTAGAACATTCTATTTTTCATAAAATGAAAGAATCATTGACCTCCGAACCATTCACTCCTTATACTATTATCACTGTACCAAAATGATTCACAAGTCAATACCGTCAGTAACCATATCTTTTGTACTAACATGCAACTCTGTTCCATAATACAACATTAAGTGTCAGAATCTATATGCACTTTTCATGGTGCTAGTGTACATGTATGCTGAACCAAGAGTGTACTATGAACACATAGTTAATAGTACTGTATCATTAATGTAAAGTGGTATGAATTGATTGTAGCCTAAAAATCTAATAAAGAAAACATATTTCCAATCAAATACAACAGTCCAAATCATGACATCCAATACTGCAATCATTCTAAAGTCCATATAAGATTTTTGTCTTCAAAGCTTTAACGTTAAATGCAGAGAACCTTAATATATGCAGTATTGACATACGCCACTACAGGAACTCAAAGCTATACAAGTAGAGATCTTTCATAATACATGTAGTTAACGTTACTAGTAGTTAAATCAACTCCTTACTTAAAGAACATGGCCTGCAGCAAAAATAAAACTGTAACATCTGATAAGCATGCAGCTTTCTATAAATCTGTGGCCGGGTTTCTTTGTTCTGTAGTCAGAGTAGGTCAACACTGTCGGGTAAGTTGTCTGATTTTGTTTGTTTGTTTGTTTATTTGTGTCATCTCCTGGGGCTGCCGGAGTGGCTGTGGTGTTCCTTGTTCTCGCACACGTCACGAGCCGTGTCCTCTCCGCAACCACAGCGCCGACGGCTAACAGGCGACCTGGGGTAAACATGAAAAAAGTGAAAATCTGTGTATATACTTTGTATATTCATGAAGGTTAGACATTCAAGATAAACAATATTCAAATATAATTCAATCTCTACAACTGGATAAAAAATGGAGATTTATTTCCGGACAGTTTGAGTGACATTCTTAGGAGCTGGTGGATTGACTTGTTCAACCAATTTTCCAATTAGTTGTATTTGTATTGAATTGTTTTGCCAGTTCATTCTAGTGGCGCTGAAGAAGAGTGATGGATGTCACTCGAAACATCCGGAAGTAAATCTCCGTTTTTATCCAGTTGTAGAGATTGCATTGTACACTTTGTACAGGAATAAACTGAGTTAGGTCTTAGGCCTGGGTTGGAAAAAAAGGCAATATAAAGTAGACTATCCACCTTAAAAGGGCTATCAGTATCATAAAAGAATTAGCCCAATAGAATTTTTCTCTCATGGCCTCAATTGATATACAAATATATGTTCACTACAGTACTGCATTCTGGTCAGAAAAAACTTGCTACACTTCCCCAATGTTTCTTACTATTCACCCACTTTTGTTTTCTCCCAAAAATAAGATTTGAAACACTATAGAAAAAGGGGTTGCTTTTGGCAAGACATGGTTGATGAAACACCTAGTCTACTGTGTAAGTGTATCGCACCAAAAATGGTCACACTGAATTACCTGAAAACCAAGACAGACACCGCACAAAAATCGCTTTGCCACACTTTCAGTGAATGAATGCATGAATGAATGACAAATAGATAAGTGAGTGATAGGAAATGAATGGGACGTACAAAAAGCAGCAGCAAATACAAAATGTAGACATAAACAATGCGTGCAAGACCACAGATACAATGCTAACAATAGTGTATATATATCACTGATACAATATACGTACAATACAAAATTGTTGGGTTTCTATCTAACTAAGGGTATCAAATATGTTTTTTGAAAAGTTGAATACCAAAAAAAAGGAAATAAAAGTATCAAAATGTACTGATTTTGATAAGTTACTTGATACTCCATCAAGCCAATCAGCTAGCTTGATAGAAACATTTTCAAACTAGCCAATTCACTGACTTTTCACAAACATGATCAAACCAGCCAATCAGCTGTCTCATTACAAACAAGTCCAGACAGCAATATGGTTACATGAAGAGCTAACCTGGAAATGCGTCTCTGTCTCTTCCTGCTGTTCCCGCGCTCTTCTTCCGAGTCGCTGTCGGAAGATGACGACGACACAGAGTCCGAGCTTGAAGAGCTGCTGTCGCTTGATGAGCTGTCGGACGCGAATCCAGTTTCCTTCTTCAGATCAACAGCATCCGCAACATCCGCCAACTCTGGACGATGCTGTTTCAGAGCTCTACAATGCAACAAAACAACAAATGGACTTCATTAGCCAGGCCTAGCAAATATCACATCTGTTGCTGACCTTACTTCCTTTCTGTTATAATTTTACCATCACTCCCTTTTATGCTTTTGAGCAAAGTACCTATGTATGCCTATTGCCTATATATTGCATTTATACAAGGTACAGACGGTCGGTATGTAATATACAAAATGTACATGAAGTAAGTAAAAGGCCAGTGAAAACATTTAGGATTCACCAATGCAACATCTATCTGTGAATATTTTTGAGACCAAGCAGGCTGGGGTCTGGTATCCAGGCTACATTTAAGTTTGTTTGTTTGTTCAGACCCTTGTAGTGCCTGCTGGCACATAAGGCAGTAACTTTACTTAGCTTGCTGTTTCAGTAGCAGGGAATATTCTTACAGGGAGGGGTTGCTAGCCGTTGAGAAATGAAATACTATACGGTTGTCTAAGTGTACATATAAAAGATTACCTGAGGATGTTTCCATCTAAACCTACCTGTACCATTTCTTGCTGAGTTTGGGCCTGCCTCGGACCGTTTTGTGCCAGACGATGGGGAAGTTGACGGGGCTACAGAAGTTCTGTGTGATGGCGATGGTCGTGTCCAGGTTAAGTACAACATGCCACCAGCCACCTGGTACAAACACTGTGTCTCCTGGGCCCTGGAGGATCTCCAGTGGTCTGGAACATTATGAAAATTAAATCAGCATACTAGTATACATCATGCATATGGAAGCTCATCTGTGTTGGGAGTAATCATAGTACAATGATAAACTTCCTTCCAACACAAAAGTACACATGGATCAAATTTTCAACGACCACTGTCATCTTCTTCAGGATCAATACTGATGACCAATCACTTCGGAACGTAAACTGTAACTGATCTGTGCATACCTCTGTGTTGGAAGGAAGTTTAGCATTGTATTATGATTCAGTACAGGTATATACGTCATGTATCAGTCATTACATGCTAATTATATCTATACTATAGCCTGTGTTTACCAAATCATTTTGTAAACACAGGCTATAGTAATTAGTATTAATCTCCCCGAGGGGGCGGGGGGGGGGGGAAACTGCCAGGCCAGCCACTAGGAGATTTAGTCAGGTTAATTAATCTACAATTCTATAAGCCCTTCTTCTATACAATGGACATACAAAAGAGTTTAGATTGGTTGCATACCTGTACTGTTGTGGCCATGTGGGTTGTTGTGTACGGGGGTAGACTCGCCTGAACCATGTGATGGCTTCATCTTGCTGCTTCCCACCCTCTTGGGATGACACCTTGAGAAAGGACAAAATGAAATTTATCATATATGATAGGTACATGTAATATGTACTTTACTAAGGTGTTTACACCTGTACCTTTGATATACTAATACTAATAACAACCCTTTGGGATCACAATAAAGATGTGCTTGCCACACTGATTCTTGGAAATGGTTCAGGCTCATATCTTTCATTTCGACATTTGCTGTCACACAGGTATGACAGAAATCAAGATTCATCCTTATCATGACAATAAGGTTTCAGTTTGACACCTTCATGCATCTACCAGCTTTAACATCAGTACTAGTACCTTGACAAGTTCGCGAGGTGCACTAGTGGGAAACAAGCACCATCTCTTGTGTCCGACCACGAGGGCGTTCCACGCGCTCGTACCCAGCGGGTCGATGTGGATGCCAGTACCCGAGCGAGCTGGACCAATCACCATCCACCTGTAGGGAGGTCGTTTGGGTTCACCTGTAGAAACAACAGATTTGTTATATATATATAATACAATTACACAATATCATTGTTTTTCATTTCTCGCATAAACAATGATTTCAACAATGATATTGCACTCCCAAAGAATATAACATAAACCTTGGCCTTGCAATTTGTAATCTGGCCTAAAATATCATAATATTACAACAACAAACAAGTTAATATCATAGTAGTAATAAGATACATTGTAGATTGTTATTGCCATTTTATTGCCTCAATTACATATGCATACTTTTTCTTGCTTACATATGCCAAAGATATGCTTATAACACTTTTCTGTAAGGTGCATAGATAATCTCCGAGCAGACGTTTGAAAGACACAATTTGCCACCCATGTTCCTACCTGCGTATTTGAACAAGTCGTCACTGAAGAACGTAGGGACTTCGTAGTCTGTCAATAGTTTCTTTTTCTTGGTATGCTCCCCAAAGCTGCTGTCAAATATATACAGTGGGCTATCGTCCTTGTTAGTCTCACAGTATTCTACGTAGTATTTCATCTTCATCTTGACGGAGTAGCCGTCGTTGTCTTCTCCGCATTTGAACTTCTGGTTGCGATATTTTCGTTTCAGACGGTCAAGCGTCCACTTTTCCTTGCCTCGCCAGTCGTCCTGAGCGTGCGTCAACACCACAGGTTTGTACGGCCTCTCGAAGCGCTCCACAAACTCCTCTGCGGTCAGAGATCGGACGTCTATCCGCTCGACATTGTCGTTGACCGTCTCGTGAGAAAGGTCGAACGTCTCACAGAGGTTTTCCGACGACCACTCTCGGCTGCCGCGAAGCTCGGGTCTTGCCGCCTTCTTAGCTTCCCGGATCCGTTTCCGACTCCTGTGGTTCATTCTGGCGAATGAGGTCTAGACACCGAGCTTACAGTTGTACGCAATTAGATGTAATGTTATTGTGAACGGTAAGGAAATTTCAGAACATGTCTGAGAAAAATATTTAGCAGTGCGCCGCCATCTTGATCTTCCTCTCACCACGCTTTCACTCTCGTGCCCAGAAGATTATGCAATAATCTCTCATCTCCATCAATATTGGTCAAGATATCAATATAAATGATGAAATTTAATGAAAATGTAAGATATCGACACAGTTTTCTGGGTTATGCATACAGGAAACTTGTTAAGAATATGTTTGTTGAACATCTTGGGCACGAGATTATCAAGCCTCGCTTTAAAACCTTATCGTGGTGACGTCATGCACACCGTGGCGCGAATTTTGAATGCTGGTTACTTTGTAAAAAGAAGAGATTAGGGAAGACTCGTATGAAATCCAAATAATCGTTACTCGTAGATACGCTTGACCCGTACAGACTCAAAAAAATGTATTTTATTATGCAATTGTGATAAAGAAACCCTTGTAGTGTCAAAATTTGCCTTGGTATTCCTTTGTACAAGCCGGACGTGCTTCAGAAATGACTAGTCGACTAGAACAGGGTTGCTTATTAAAGTATTTGCACAAACCCTAGGAAATTCGTACAAATACAATGTGATACGCATGAATCACTATGCGAAAAAGCACGAATCTCATGAAAATTGCTCGAATCACAAAAGGTCTCTTGGTTCTACACTAAAATCTGTTTCCGGATTGCATGCGTTGTTGGCGATTTATGAGTATTTAAAGTTACCACCTAGTAGCCGCGACCTAAAATGAAGATTTTAGAAAAGGGCTTTCAAATAGGCCAACCAAGGTGACATTCGAAAGGTCTCTTGGGAGAGAGTTGTAAACTGAAATCCGTTTCCGGATTGCATGCATTGTTGGCGATTTATGCGTGTTTTGAGTGAGTTAACCACGACAAGCAGCAGCTAAAATTAAGGTTATTGAAGTGTTTGCAAATAGGCCAGCTAAGCTGTAAGTGGGAAGGTCTCTTGGTAGAGAGTTGTACACTGAAATCCGTTTCCGTATTGCATGCGTTGTAGGCGAGTGTTTAAAGTTAACCACAGCTAAGCAGATGCTAAAAATTAACGTTATTAAAAAGTGTTAGCAAATAGGCCAACCAAACTGTCATTCGAAAGGTCTCTTGGTCTGAGTTGTTAACTGAAATCCGTCTCCGGATTGCATGCGTTGTTGGCGAGTTATGGGTGTTTGACGTTTAACACATTAAATGTTATTGAAAAGTTTTTCAAATATGCCAATCAAGCTGTTATTCGAAAGGTCTCTTGGTAGAGAGTTGTACACGAAAATCCGTTTCTGGATTACATGTGTTGTTGGTGATTTATGAGTGTTTAAAGTTAACCACAACTAACCACCAGCTGAAATGAAGATTATTGAAAAGTGTTTTCAAATAGACCAACCAAGCTGTCATTCGAAAGGTCTCTTGGTAGAGAGTTGTACACTGACATCCGTTTCCGGATTGCATGCGCTGTTGGTGATTTATGAGTGTTTAAATTTAACCACGACTAAGCACCACCTAAAATGAGGATTTTTAACCGAAAGGGTTTTAATAAGCCAACCAAGGTGTCATTCGAAAGGTCTTTCTGTGTGATGTTGTACACTAAAATCCGTTTCCGGATTGCATGCGTTGTTGGCCAGTGGGTAAAGTTAACCACGACTAAGCACCAGCTAAAATTAAGGTTATTGAAAAGTGTTTTCAAATAGACCAACCAAGCTGTCATTCGAAAGGTCTCTTGGTAGAGTTGTACACGACAATCCGTTTCCGGATTGCATAGGTTGTTGGCAAGTTATGGGTGTTTAAAGTTGATTACAAATATACACCTCGTAAAATTAAGGTTATTAATTTACCACCTTTCGAATGACACCTTTCTTGCCGTTTGAAAACACTGTTCAATAAACTTAATTCAAGGTGGTGCTTAAGATCATGCTCCTGTTTCCCTTTATCTGGTAAGGTTGGGGAAGAGGCCCAAGCAGACCATGAGTGATTGTGTACTGCATCCTTATCTTAATCACATTGATAGCCACAATATGGACTGGGGGTGGGTACCGGCACAGAAAATTCAGGTACAGGTACAGTTCAGGTCTGGACCTGAACCTTGTCTGAGAAAAGTTGTAAATGGGAGATACTAAAAAAAATGGTCCATTTCGCTACAAAGTACTAGTCATCTGTTCTGAGGAGTATCCAACTCCAACTGGTATTTCAGAATTCTACCTTCATGTAGAAATGACTAAACTCTACTCTACATTGCTCATCATTTCATTTATTATTGACCGGCAAGCCCCAGAACGTGTGAATGCCTGCCGATATAATCTGTTTATTGTCAAAATGGTCAAGATTTGGTCCACTGTTTTTCAGGTCCATTTTTTTCGGACCGCCGCCGGTCTAACACAAATTAACGGTACCCACCCCCACCGGTATTATGGACAGAAAAATAGCAGTTGGCAATGGTTTTATATCAATGCCACGCCAACATGAACATCTTTTTTTTTGCTTTTCAATACTTTGATTGGTTTCATACATCCAATCTATGTAATTTATGATACTCTTGAGAAACTGGTAAGAATATGTAACTACACAGAGAATACACAATAAATCCAGACACACACTGCAGTACTGTAGATACGTGTATTGTATTTTATTACACAGACTGTCTTCCTACACTCTTGATGGATACATCATCTGAAACAAGAAAATAACACTTGTCAGGACATGTCAATTAATATGTAAATCCACATATCTCTTCTGTACATTCAATATCTACACTCATTTGCAAAAATATTTCTTTGCAAATAGTTTGTCAGTCCATAAAAAAATATCAGAAGTTGGCAATGCTTTCAACCAAGAACTTTGTTTGCATTAAACATTTGTAATGACCGATGGAATGAAAATCTGTTGCTTTTCAACAATTTCAAGCCTGAAATGCTTCTCTTTGAAATGAAATATTGCATATGATAACGAACGCTTTCTATCACAAGCAGCATAATATCCAGAACAATATAGGATATTAAGTACCACTCGGATCCGGTGTCCCATGGCCTTTGCTGGCAGGTTCTTGCGGAACTTGGCCCTTACACCACCGCTGTTACCATGGGGACGGGTGACCTTGCCCCAGATGACACGGATCTTGCTTGGTGCTCCACCAGGCGTAGCTGTCTTCCTGTTGAGGCAAGGCAAAAAATCTCCTGTTAGAAGATACCTTGTCTGTGTTAACTGTAAATGCATTCAAGTTAGCGGAGATTTAATTTTGAGGTAGTGGGACATAGAGTGCTTGCAGTGGTTTGGAGTATACACATAGAAGTCACATACTGTAGTGGAAAATGTTTACAGTGGTTTTGAGTTTGCAGTGAATGGGATGCAGAAAAACCACCATAAACATTTCTGCATGTAAAGAAAAAAATCACTAGCTTTGGTCTTCCTGTTACAGAACTTACTCTACTCTGCAACATAGCTGGAAACTTTTTTTAGAAACATCAAACTCTTGTTGCTAAGTAGTATTATATAATTGTGGGATACAATACTACATGGCAACTTTCAGTTAGAGCATGTTGCATGTTAACTTAAGTACTGTTTGAAATTACTTTCCTACAACCTGGTTATTGTTTTACATCATCATGTAAACCTAAGAGGTTTGGTAATGTAAGCTGGTCTACAGATTCATGTTATTAGAGATAATGTGCACATTATTTTCTTCATGAGATGTTTCAGATTTTGCACAAGAAGATGACAAGCAGCCTTACTTCTTTGCCTTGTAGACATAGGCACACCTCTTGCCCATGTAGAACTCTGTGTCCTTGCGAGAAGTCACCCCCTCGATTCTCAGGAGGGCGGTGTGCTCCCGCTGGTTACGCAGGCCACGCTTGTAGCCGGTGAACACGGCTTTGCTGTATAACCTGACATTTGATGAAAAAATCAGTGTTACCAATGACTGTAAGTGTAACATGGCTTAACAATGACAACGACAAATCTGGACATGACATTATAACCATCAGTTAACAAATTATCTTTTGGAACATCTACATACTACTGAAATTTTGAAAATGGGTTTCTACTGTAAACCTTAAACATTCAATCATGGTGTTTTTACTTTTGGCAGCAACGTCCCCCAAAAGTAATTGTTTGATTTGTATGACTATGTCCAGATGGGTTTTGTTTTTCAGGGTCTTTACCTTTGAGTTTGACATTTTACCTAGAATTCCTGTTGCCACACATGCAATAAGATGCATTCTGATCTCTGTGAAAGGGATTTTTCCCATGAAATCTATAACGACAGTTATCGAAGTTTGGAACTCTACTGCACAACAGAATCACTTCAACTGAATATTTCAAACACTTCAACTGTAGAATAAAACCACTGCAAAAGTATATGTAGTATCTTACCTTCCAGGCATGATGGCTAGTCTGCCGCCTTCTGATCTGAAACCAGAATGATAAGGCTATGTTACTGACAGATCAACCGATGATGGTGATGACTGACAGATCCAGATATAAACATATATTATATTACTGTGGTATGTCAAACTAAAGAAGATATATTGAAATTGCAAATATATAATATTAGAAGCCTACCCCTCCCCTTTGGTACCCCAGGCAGTAATTTTTGTAGTACATATGCAGAGCGTTTATAATAACCCAAAATAAATGATAATAGAGACCTAAATAACCACATATAACTCTAGGTTTATTTCTAATACGTGCTATTTGTCCATTCGAGGGTATTGGAAAAGGTTAGCTTGCAAAGAAACACCTAAAATTGCATCGTGAAATTCGCAGGCACCACAAGCATATCAAACTTCAAAGTTGTGTCACGTATCCGTGAACAATCCGCTCTAAATCACACTATTACAGTTACCATCGGGAGACCAAAACTGTATCCAAGTAAACCTAAGCAATCAAGAATTTATTTGAGAGCCATAGTTTTACAACAGGGGACGTAAAACGTACGAATATCGGTAAAATTGTCAATGTAATTTCATTTTCCGTACCTTGTCCAGAAAGCAAGATGGCGAAAAGGAAGTACAAGGGATTGTGGGAGATGATCTGACGTCACATCCGCCATGACGTTGCGTGGGGAAACCAACGTAAACAGATAGCGTATCTAGTGTGCTGTTAGAAGGACGGCCGGAATTGTGTGTTTTGTTGCATTTTCAGCGTCTTCTAGGTAAGGCTGATGTTTTTACTTGTCCCAGCACATCTTCGTCGATTATATGCATTGTTACTAACAGCTAGGAGTCTTTTTGTGAGCTGCATTAGAACGATTTGCCCAAGGACTGCAATGGCAGAACTGAAGGGGGGAGGGCTAAAATTATGACATTTAATGCACTCTGTTTGTATTTCATTGATTTTGATAAACTGAACATTTTCGATTAGTAGATCAAAGACATTACACCTTCAGATCATGAGAATAGAAATGGCAACAAGTGTACTTCTGCTAAATAGAAATATTATTTGTGATTTTATAGATTGTGATGGTGATTTGTTTATGAGACAAAAAGTTTTGAAATCAAGTTGTTTCTGCATGAATTATGTTCCACAGAAAATTCCACATGGCAAGAGGATAGACTGTACCACAAGGAACCCAGAGAACTATTTTAATAGAAGTGATTTTGAGTGGATCGTAACGACATGGACCCAGACTCCATGGGGCTGGCCACGCCTGCGGACGTGCTGCAGGTGGCCACAGTACTGGAGGACTGTGTGGACCAGCTGGTCGTGCTGGGGAAGATCATGCCGGTGTCGTATGAAGGGAGACCAGACGCTGACGAGGTAGATATGATGGAATTATTCACACCATAAAACATGTAATATTACCACAGTACCACGTAAAATCTTCAATGTGAGTTGATTAGGCCGCAGTACCGCACTGTCCCAGTTTCATGATTGACATGTTTTCTGGAATCTGAAGATGAAAAATGTATACTGTCCTTTCTGGCTCATCCTTAAATTTGTTCTTAACCATCTATGCAACAAGGAGTATGACAGCGAGGAAGACACTGAGGTTGGTGAGAAACTCCAGAGGTGCAGATCTTGCGACACTCACTCATTCACTCACTCATCCTGGTGCTCACAAGTTAGAGCCAACTCGGCTTCTTTGGCTTGAGACAAGTTCCTGAATTTTGAAAATCGTTAGAATGGTCAAGTCCATCACTACAGGATCCATGTAGAACAATGCAGTTGATTGAAATTCCATATATATATATGCACTCTCTTTTTATATGCTTGTGTTGGTTAGAAATTTCCCTAGTCAAACCAAATATAAACTTTCTCCCACTTGTATATAGTTCTTCCGGAACATCTAGTAAGAATAGCCCTATTGTACTTGGTGAGAATGTTAACGTTACATACTTTTTGTATAGAAAAAAAGAGTTTGAAATGTAGAACAAATCCACTGGTAATACATCTAGATGAAAATATCCTAATTGGAGATGTATTCTGTGTCTATTGTAGATAGTTGGTGATGAGATCGGCAGGATCGTGGACAGCCAGCGCCAGTTGGAGCAGCAGTTCTCCCAGCTGATGACGGCACGGCAGGACACAAAATTTTCTGGTGCGATCGGGAAGACGAACCGCCTGACGCAGCTGGACCAGGACATCACAGCCGTATCAGGTGGTCTGAAGGGGAGTAACCAATTCTTCACCCGCAGTCTGAAGCAGAGTCCGCTGACATCTGATAACCTGGAGAAGATTCAGGCAGACAGGTGGGTGTTGGCCTATGGGGGAGGGGGGACAGCTTCAGATAGCATTTTCTTGAGAATGGATTATACCAAAAGTATATGATAGAGGGAGTTAAGTTCAGACTAACAGCAGGTGATAACAAGGCTTCCAAGTTTTAAGTGGTACAGTCAAACCTGTATTAGGGGCCACCTCTACAGAGGGGCCACCTGTCCATAGTGGCCACTTTTTGTCGGTCCCTTGGGTATTTTATCTACAAGTTGCCACCTCTATACAGAGGCCACCTGTCTGTAGTGGCCAAATTTGTCCGGTCCCTTAAGTGGCCACTATAGACAGGTTTGACTGTATAGCCATTCAGTGCTTACCTGGATGACCTGAAATTACTGCATGATTGCCCAGAACAAGTTAGTTTGTAGTCCAGCCTTGTTTGCTTTAGTCCACTCCCAAAGGTTGCTACCCTGCCTTCAGGAGTAGACTTAAGCAAACAAGGCTTAAGTCTACTCCCAGGACTCCAGGCTAAGAACTTAGTTTCAGTTTTGCAAGAGACCTGAATGTGTCATCCTTTAGGCTGTTGTATATATATACAAGTTCTTGACAAAGTTCAAAGTATAGAAAGTTATTGCTGAGACTTATAAAACAACTTTGTAAGTTTCTAGGGCTAAAGCACTATGCTATACCTAAGTGAGTAAAAGCTCATACCTTTACTATCCTTCACTACAGGGCATTTGTAGAGTCAGTAATGGTGGAAGCGCAATCAGAGCTGGCCGTATCAGGGACGTTCCTCTCCCTTCTCCAGTCAGTCCTGTCTGAGAGAGAGAAGAAGGCAAACCTACAACAGACCATTCTCCGTGAGGAGGAGGGGCGCAAGCGGATCAAACAGTTACAGAGGCTGAAATTGGAGGTCAGGAAGGAGAAGGAAGTAGAGATACAGGTGAGCAATTTATATGCTTTGAATTTCAATTCTGTTATATTAAAGGCCACACTGACTTAATTTAATGGATAATAATCTGCAGGCGCAATGCACCTCATGTTCCCTTTTTAAACAAGAATGGCAATACAAATATTATTGAAATGGAGACGATTGTCTCTTATAGTCTTCCTAAAGGTGATCATTAGACAAACCTAGCCCCAGAAAGAATGGTCTGGAAGTTTAGTCCTGTGGTTCAGCAGCAGTTTTTATTTTTGCTGGATTTTTCTCTTTTTTCCGCCCACGCATTAGTTTTGTGGTTCCCAGAGGATGTCATCCATAAAATTAAGATAGTGTGACTTAAGCTAAAAAAAGAATTAAGACATTCTTGTTGTATCATTACGTACATTAATATTTTGCATATGAAATTTAGCTTTTTCTTACTTTCAAGCCCGTTCCATATAGCTAACCATGACCTCTCAACCTTCTCCCTCCCCCCACAGAATCGGAATGAGATGATCGCCCATCTGAAGGACCAGCTCCAGGAGATGAAGGCCAAGACCAACATGGAGGGCAAGTACGTCAAGAAGAACTCTGAAGTTCAAGTGTTTCAGACGCAGAAGCGTTGCAGCATGTCTGAACAGGCCCTCAGAGAAGAACTCGAGGTTTGTAAATAAGTTTGAATGTCCTAACTGTCAGAATTTCATCTGTGAGAAAATTTACGACTATCTTTTGTCATAACTTAGCAATGATAATAATTCTAATGGCATTTTTCATATTTTCACAGGCACTAAAGGTTAAGATCGATGAAGAGGTGAGAGTGAATGGGGAAATTGAGTCCTTCCTGAAAACACATCAAAGGGTAAGGGACATGACAAATTTTTGCTGTTACAGTATCATTTTTCAAAATTCTTTAATTTCCTGAAATTTTAAAGTGTATGCAACTCAACATGGCTATATATTGTCTCTTTTTTTAAGGAACTTGAGGAAAAAGTGGAGTATTGGATGGAGAAGTATGACAAGGATGTGGATGCTAAGCAGCATGAACTGGATGTTCTCAAGGCATCAAAGGCCCAGGATCTAGCCAGGCTACAGGAGCTAACCAAACTGGTAAGTTAGCTAGGCTGTGCTTAAGGTTACTAGCTTTTAGCTTCTTAATTGGTCAGTTGATTAAGTTGTGCAGCTAATTCCTCTAGATTTTGATAGTACTCCAAGCAGAGATTTGGCTCCAGCAGTTCTTTGACTACTCTAGGCATTTTTGTCAGGCTTTCTACTTTGTACTTTTTTTTTTTCATGTCCGCCAGCTAAACGAAGAAAGCAGTACAAAGTAAAAAGCTAATGCAAAAATGCAGAAGACACATCAAAAGCAGTAGTAGGCAAACCTCTGCTATGAAAGTATCTAGTACTTGCTTTCCAATGCTTAGTACTTAGCTTTTAGTTTTTACTCTCCAATGCTGTAAGTTTTTGAATGATAAAGAAATTTTTCCACCCCCACAGTATGCAGAATACGAGCAGGTGGTTGTTGAAGACAGGATTGAGAAAGAGAAGGCCAGGAGAAAGGCAGAGCAGGAGGCTATCGAGCTCCAGTGTGCCACCAAGGTAAGTAAAGTTACCAGTAATTGTTAGATAAAACCATTTTCTTTCAGCAACATGGGACAGATACAATATTGTTGTTAAGTGTTGACTTTCTAATTTACAAGCTCTGTTGTGCATCATTGCTCAGTTCAAAATGAAATGAGATCTCTTTTTGAGAGGTGGAAATACATTGTATAAAGTGTGCAAAAACTCAGAGGTATGCTGCAATGAAGTAACAAATTGAATTTTTATGCAGTTAAAGAATTTTGTAGTGTTAAGAATGTATATCTACAAGCTTTGAAAAAAGTGGTTCATGGTTGCCAAGATAGTTTATATTACCCCGCAGGCAGCATTTAGGTTCCAGCTTGTTCGCGATGTGTTCTAGGTGTTTTTATTGGGCTTTCTATTTTGATTTCCCTTTGTCCATTTTAGCTGTTCAAAACACCTAGACCATAACCTCGGTTTGAAGACTTACAGTAAGTTTATACACGATTGTTGGAAAGCTTTTTCTAAAAATAATCTAACAAAAACTTGAATGTTCTGCAGCTCCAAGCCTGGTGGAGGGGAGTCATGGTGCGGAAGGGGCTCGGACCTTACAAGAAGGGCAAGAAAGGGAAGAAGGGCAAAAAGAAGTCTGGGAAGAAGGGAAAGAAGAAGAAGAAGTGAACCATGTGTATCAAGAGTCTACAGACAGCAGGGGTCTATGTAATTTGTAAAATAGAAGATTTTCTTTTAATAATTAAAGAGCATTGATTGTTGATATTCACTTACACAGTGGAAAAGTAAATGTTTCACAGACATTTTTTTCGGAATATATATGTTCTGAAATTGTATTAGAACCTTCAATATTTTTCCATTCTCTCTCCTTTATTAAAATTTAAATTTGTTCCACTTGACATTTAGACTGAGAGTCCACTAGACTGAGCCATTGTAAAAAGTTGTATTGTATATACTTTTTTGTCATGAATAAAACAGACATCACAAAGAAGTGTTAGATTGGTGTATTGCTGTCATTCAGTCACACTGACCTACAATTTGATACAGGCTTTGCTTTAGATCAAGTCTACAATGATTACAATCAGCATGTCTCATGCACACAGTGTAACATTAACAACAGGGACAAGACATTTTTATGACAGTCAGAAAATATACATCTACTTGTAGCATATATAAGCTAAGTGGAAACTTAGCCCTTTCATAGTTTTCTTATGAAGTAAACATGGCACGATGTTCGAATCTGCTGATTTTGATTGCACTTTCAATCTACAACAGTATTGAGTCAAAAGGCACCCACACCTATCAAATAATAGTAGCATCCTCTATTGGCACAAGTACATGTAATTAAACAAATCAAGAATAAAATTTTCAAGGAAGTCCTAGTCATATGGTTGCTTGCTACACACTATGCATTATTTTGAGAAAGAAAATAAAATCACACAATGTGCTACTTGAAGGCTTTAGCTACTTCTACAAAAAGATTATAACATGAATTGTTTTCCTTTAATTTCCACCTGAGAAAGAACCATTGGCTCTATATCATATCATATATGTGATATAATTTGATGTGATTGTGACATAATTCTATATCAATATGATATGAAATGGGGTATAATTTATTTAAAAGTTGCCTTTTGTAAGGCACACTGTGTTAGGGCACTCTGTGTGGTGGAATTAGGCTGCGCAATTTCATAAGCAAATCTATAATAAACTTACTCAATTATATCTCAGGCAGTGCAAATATCTAGACAAATCAGTTAGTTATAGCCTAATAAATTATATTTCAGAAAATATATGTTCTAGTCATTTTTTCTCTGCAGTCCAAAAACAAACCACCATACTGAAGCTGCATTATTAATAGAACTGAATTATGTTGTTAATGATACAAATGTATCATTTGGCAACTAATTCACCTTTTTTCATGTCATGATTGTTTAAGACAGCTTCATTACTAACATTTGCCGATGCACTCTTTAAATTGTTTTGCTGAAACATATCACTGTCACTCAGGCTGGGACAAATTACTCACATACATACAGTTTGTGAACTCCTATTGCTTCACCGGTACCGTGTTAGACACTTGACATCTTTAGGCTTAGTACATTATGAAACACATTGACAAAAAATTTATATTTCTAGTATTTTTCTATCTAAGTTTTTATAGTCATATCATACAGATTCTCAACCTGAGAAGTGACAAGGCATTCTGGCTGGTATCAAGTTTTAAATTCAATGCAAAA
Organism: Branchiostoma floridae; assembly: GCF_000003815.2. Lineage (NCBI taxonomy): Eukaryota > Metazoa > Chordata > Leptocardii > Amphioxiformes > Branchiostomatidae > Branchiostoma > Branchiostoma floridae. Next base: position 11,289,392 of record NC_049990.1, on the reverse strand, counting down.
ATATGCATTTTCACCAAAAATATAGCCCTGAGCTACATTCATTTGCCTTTTTTACTTTAAAAATTTAGCCCAGCTAAAAAAATGAACTTGTTACCCTAAACGCAAATCACTTGTTACAGACTGTATCAATATAAATCCAAGGAGTGTTTGGGGTTAACATAAAAACATGTCTTGAATGAAGTTTTCTTCCACTGAGAAAACATTTCCCACAATATGGGCTTCCCTTGAGGATAAAAAAAGTTACCATTTCAAAGAAGGTGTCCTCAAATTTCTTAATTTAAAAGTCTCAGAGTTCTTCTTCAGTTTCTTCATCAGAAGTTTTGCTGGCACTGTTGTGCCTCTGTCTGGGGAGAAGCTCCATTCCTTCTGGCCTGCCCCTTTCTTCCTGATCGTGAGTCCTCACCAATGAGGCGCCGTGCTTCGTTTTCGTACTTTTCACCCTGGCTGCATTGTAGATGAAAACCGCCAGGAGGACGATAGGCGCTGTCAGGAAGAACTGCAGCGTTGGCACAAAATGGAAGAGGTAAATTGACGAGGTGATTACGATAACCGTCGTGACCTGCGTGCCCAACACGTGAAACATGTTGTCCCTGAATTTCAGAATAATGGACACCGTCAGTCCGAATAACGCCACATCAAAGAGTAGTGCAATGGAGTAACTGTTGTGGCCGTAGAAGAAGCCACATTCAAACAGCCGTCTCCTGTAACTCGGTATTATCAGGGGGGTGATGCCGTTAAAGAGAACACCAAACATGTAAAGCTTGCTGTTCTGGATGAAAATGCTTTCTTGCAAGCCGTTTCCTTCCTTGAAGATTTTCTCATTGTAAATGTTGGCAGAGGAGGCGATGAAACATTGCACTATCACCAAGAGGTGGCCCATGTTTAGGGAAAATGGCAAATTTGAAGTTGAGGTGTGGTCAATGTGCGATGTTTCGTTGTTGATGAGGCTCTGTCGGACCATGCAGATCTGGTCATGGTGGTTGAGACTGGCCACCACCACGTGGTCAATGGCCTGGGGTTTCTGGACAGAGCTGGACTCAGCGCCGACGTGGTGACTTTGGCTGGACAGGGACACAATAGCCAGGAACAGGACAGCCAGGGACGCCCACTGAATGGAAGTTAGAACTCTCCTGTAAAAGAGACATGTTACATGTAGCAGGAACACCTGCAGGAAAACACATAAATGTTTTCACCTTCACATTGTCTAGTCTAACAAACTACTGCACTGTTAAATCTGATTAATACTTATTCAAACACTTTCATATACATTGTATATGGTAACAGATGTCTGGACAAGGTCATTGACCTTACTTGTTTGGAACCATGGAAGAAGAAATGGAGCAAAATAATGTTTCCCTTCAGTGAAGGTTAAATGATTAAAAGGTGAATAATTAAAAATTTAGTAAAAAACGGGAAAAACAAGGTAACATACCCTTGACAAGCTATTCATAGGGATTCTATGACACTTTATATTCTTACATACTTTAATTCTAAACACGCAGAGTTAGCACTTGTTTATTATATGAAGTTCATTTTGAGAGACACAAATCATTGAGCAAAGGAACAAATTGTTTAGTCTTACTTCAACACTAGTCGGAAAAGCAGAGAGGTGGTGATGATGACAAAGTTGGATAGTAGAACTGCCATTGCCTGTAGAACAAACAAGAGACGACATGTTTCAGGTATCTTAACTTGAAAGTTCATCTGTAGAAGTCATTCTGGAAGTCTATGGCGCTTTACAACCATCTCTAAACAGAGACGGTCAGCAAGAGTATTTAGAAGTCTTAGGCACTCACAGGATGGAAAAACGTGATGACGTAGAACTGCATGAGGTTGTCCATAAAATACAGCAGACCTGGTACAGCCCAGCGCAGCAGTCCTAACATGTCATGTCTGGTGATGGCAAACTTGTCCTTAAACGAACCTTCCTCTGTGTATAAATGGTGGGCGGAGGGATTTAGATTTACACAGGGTAAATAGCCTCAGGTAAACAAAACAACAACTTAGTTTTAGACTTAGTCACTTAAAAGCATCAAAGACAATAATAGATGAAAGAAACAAGTAATTTTTTTTAAAATTTGAATGTGGCCAGTCTTGCTTACCTGTGTACTTGACCCATATTGCTATGGTCCCACACACCAGTAGCTTCAGGAACTCTGCACACACACTCACAGTCACTGGCAAGTAGTCATACCCTCCATCTGAAGTAGCACAATGTGTGACATTTACGATTTAGATAGACTGTGTTCATGTATGTGTATGATATCTTTTAACACCATGGTAGAAAAGTTGCACAATGTTAACGTATTCAGAGGCATGCCGAAAGCCTGACCAAAAGTCGGACCAAATGTCCCGGACCTTCCCTGACCATCCTGGACCTTCTTGGACCATCTCAGACCTTCCCGGACCTTCCCTGACCATCCCGGACCTTCCCGGATATCCGGACCATCCCGCACCTTCCCGGACCTTCCCAGACCATCCGGACCTTCCCGGATATCCGGACCATCTCAGACCTTCCCGGACCTTCCCTTACCATCCTGGACCTTCCCTGACCATCCTGGACCTTCCCAGACCATCCCACTGACCATCTCGGACCTTCCTGGGCCATCCCCGACCATCCCGGACCATCCCAGACCATCCCGGACCTTCCTGGACCATCCCATACCTTCCTAGACCATCCCAGACCTTCCCGGACCATCCTGGGCCTTCCCAGACCTTCCCGGACCATCCCGAACCATCCAGGACCTTTCCGGACCATCCAGGACCTTTCCGGACCATCGAGGACCTTCCCGGACCATCCCAGACCTTCCCGGACCATCCCGAACCTTTCCGGACCATCCAGGACCTTTCCGGACCATCCCGGACCATCTTGGACCATCTTGGACCATCTCAGACCTTTCCGGACCATCCCAGACCTTCCTGGACCATCCTGGACCATCCCGGACCTTCCCAGACCTTCCCGGACCATCCTAGACCTTCCTGTACCATCCCGGACCTTCCCGACCATCCCAAACCATCCCGGGCCTTTCCGGACCATCTCAGACCTTTCCGGACCATCCCAGACCTTCCCGGACCTTCCTAGACCATCCCGAACCTTCCCAGACCTTTCCAGACCTTCCTGCACCATCCAAGGCCTTCCTGGACCTTCCCATACCTTTCCAGACTTTTCCATTGATTGAAACCATTGACTTAAATCTGTTTTTGTATGAAACCAAAAATTTTGTTTCACTTTCAAACCTATGATAAATTTTGACAAAAGTCAGTCCTCCAATTGTAAGCTTTCAATGAAGCAACCTCACATAAATTATTCTAATTCTCAAAGAGACTTCTATCAGGATTAAATGGTAAGTTGCAGAAAACTGTCAACAATGGCTGCATTTGCACGTATCAACAATCAATATTGATTATTTACTAAATATTGTACTGACCTTCATTCGCTGAAAATTTCATGAACAGAATCTTCAGCACGCCGAGCGAGATGAACCAGGCTCCGAGCAGAACTGTCGTGACCGTGTCACGCTGTGGGCGCAGTTGTGTCAGGAAAGGTTTCATCTTCGCTTGTCGGTCTTTTCATGCAGTGTTGAGCTTTAAACCAAGTGCCGGCATTGTCTGACCTCAAATACCAGCGGGTCAAAAAGTGCTGCGGGGCAGACAGGAATATCGTAAATGAGTGTTAGATAAAGGTCAGGAAGCAAATTGAATGCTGTTAGACAGCTTTGATAAAGTTTAATTAGACTACACCTTACTAGTAGCTGTAGGCCTAATGTTAGTCCTTAAATTTGCTCTTTCTCATTTGCAGACGTGAGACACCTTTTCTCCTGTATGCGGTATCAAGGAGTTATGAAGACATTGAAGGGGGTTTACATTGGGGGCCTGACAAGGCCATATACTGAAATAAGGAGATCTTAATCAAGGAAAGGAAGTATGCAAAATCTGGTGACCACACTATGAATTAATAAAATAAGACCAGCTGGCAAAGCCCTTAGACAAATTATGGATAATTAAAATAGCTTGCTTACACCTTATGCAATTAAATTATTGCAAAGAAATTTGCTTGTAATGTACTCTATTTTGCAACAGCCTCAATTTAATAATCTATCCCCCACAGCATTGGACATAAAACATCATGCACTTAAAATCTACAAAATAGTCAGTGTTCACCATTGCATGCACAGTCGTGATAAAACAGAGAGCTAGAGCTTGATTAGGATTAAGTGATCTTTTGTAATTCTTAATCTCCTTGATAAAAAAAAAATCAAAGTCTTGACTTAAATAGAAGAAACTTTTCATATGCGGGAGGAAAGGCCCAAACCGTGCACCTTAAGCTATTAGACTTTTCAAGTTCGCCGAAGGTGACAGCTATTTTAAACATGCATTCAATTCCTGATAGTAATTTTCTTTAGTTCCCAGCAATTAGATTATCATATTTTATAAAACGTTGCCCATCAACCCTTTTGTTGACAAATCTGAAGTTACAGCCATCAGATGACGACTGTTAGGCAAAACAGTGTGTTCAATACAGTTACCTGGTATCATAGGGGGTTCTAGACCTTCCTCAGTACCCATGAAAGGAAAATGTATGCCGTCCGAGAGTCACAAACGTCAAGATCACTGCGTTGAAGTTGTGCCACTGAGTCTTAGGTGTCCACGTTTTACGTCGATGTGAGCGAAACCAATCATCGAATAGGGGTCCTTTAATTGTTTTAGAAATACCAGTAATCTCTTTATAATTTAGGATCTTAAATAATGTATTTGATACATATTTTAATACTGATAATAATTGATGTAGTAACGTGATCTAAAAATGCTGCGATTGATGATTTGTAAATAATATCTAAACACCCCTGTTTTTAGTGTGTTTGCCCATCGTTCCTCCGGGGAGGCGTGCTATCGTCATCACCCCCAGCCGTCATGGCGGGTGCGACTGTTTGTTACGAGTACCGCCCGCTAAAAAGACCAAGATTAGGACCTCCAGACGTCTATCCACAAGATCCAAAACAAAGAGAGGTAAGGAAGGGAGACTAGGGAAACAAAAACTGGCGTCGATTTTGTTCAGGAGGGTTGGGGATGGGCGATACCGACGTTCCAAAACCCGGTCTTCTGAGACGACAACAAAAAACAAAGCCTAAACCTTGAGCAATTTTCTTGGTGAAAATGAAACACCAAGAATAGAATTTTCGTCATAAAATTCTTTTTCTGTTTAAAGTTAGGTGATTCTTGTAGTCTAGGCATTTTGAACCCAGTTGGTGGTATCTTCATAAAATCATACTGAATACGCTATGACTATAAACATGTAAATTACATTATGCGATGGTGGTAATATCTAACGTTAGACGGCATTTCAAATGATGTCATATCAGTCATAGCAAGATTTAGCAGATAAAGGAAGGCGACAAATGCCGGGTACGGAAGTAGAAAAATAATAAAGATCATGCTTAAGACAATGTGTTTTATATCGCTACAAAATTATGTAGCTAGGCTCAGACGATAGTGAGGTCGTTTATATTGAGATTTATAGTGAGGTCGTTTTCTAGGAACTTGAAAACGAGGAACCAGGAACTTGGAGAACAAGATATCCTTTTATCCTTTTTAGAAAATACAGCTCAACACCAATAACAAAAGATATGGTTTATTTGCTTTGAATTGTTGACTTTGCGTAGCATAACAGAACTAGAACTAGAAGCAAGGTGTTTAAATCAAAGCCCAGAGGTCCTGGGTTTGAGTTCCCTGATATGCTCCAAACTTGGAAAGGCACTTTACACTTACTAGTAATTTCCTCATTTCACTCTTGTGAAAATAATTACCTAGCATTGGTTAGGACAGTCCCTCTGATGAAATGTTAAATGGAGGTCCCTTTATTCTTATTAAGAGCCATACGTCAGGCCAAGGAGGTTAAAAAAGTATTTTTATTATATAATTTTAACCTCCTTGGTCAGGCACATAAAAGAACCCACCAAAACTAACAAAAAGAGTAGGAGTCCTTAGCTTACAGTGTTAGTCAGTAATACTAATAGGTGGTCCAGATATGCAGCTTGTACTTTTCAGTACAAACTGGATGCTTTACTAGGTATGCAATAGCTGATGTAACAGTGATCTTTATGTTGGAGCTTACTCATTCTTCAATTTCTTGTGACATTCAATTCATACTTCATTCTCCCATTGTGCAGGATGAGCTCACTGCCACCAGTGTCAAACAAGGATACAACAACCAACCCAACTTCTCAGATGAGGTAACGTTAGACTTATATATCTTTTAACATGCCATAGACTGGTAAGTGCATAGGTTCATTAAATTTTTTAAAAGTCCTAAAGACATTTAGAATATCATTTGATAACTGTCGTAAGAAACTTTGAAAATAGTTTCTTACAACACATCAACAACAACAACATCATCAGTGATAGAGAAGCAAAGTATGGTGATCGTTGTAATTTTTACTTAATTGTTGTTACTTGATGTTGATTTTGTATTTTTTACATAAACATGATGATTTTTGTATGTATACAAATGTATGTAATACAAATAGCAACAATGTCAACCAAACTCATTATCTTTATAGTATAGTTGTTTCATTTAAGAATGTGTTTGAGCAAGTTGTAAAGTTCTTTATTATTTTTTCCAGCATGGCACAGCCAGGAACTGTAACATTGACACGTCTAAGTTTGGTGAGGCTTTTGCTGCAATCCTCGCTGAAAAACAGAAGCTGAACACTCTACAAGAACCAGGGAGGAAGAAACCACCTATCAATGCTAAAGACAACTTCTGGCCGGTGGGTCTACATGTGTTTTTCTAAAAATACATTTCTTGTCAATAAAATGTTATACATGTTTTGAGGAGTCCTGTATTTCAATGTGCTAAAATTGTGAACATTAAAATTTTGTTTTCTTGTTCTAGGTAACTGCTCGTTCTAGGAGTGCCATCAATGTGTGGTTCCAAGACTTGGCAGGGCAGAAGCCACTCATGGCCCTGTCTAAAAAGGTGGGGATAATTTCAGTGATTATTATATTTCAATCCATATGCAACATGGATTGAAATACATAATTTTTTTTGTTATGGTATTTCCTAAATTGCCCTTGATATTGTCATAATTATCTATGTGAATGAGATTATGTTTTCAGCAATGCTACATATCATGATGTATTTTTTATTTCTACTTTTCTTTTACTAAAATGGATGTCAAAGTAACTGAAGACATGGTTTTCTTTGGCATTTCTTTAATACTGCAGTTTCTTTACAAGCTGCATGCTCGTTCACATGGAAATTTCATGGAAAAAACTTTTATTCTCTTTTGGTGCTTTCATCATCACCTTTTCTGTACTTCCAGGTACCAATATTCAACAAAAAAGAGGAAATCTTCTCGTTCCTATGCGAGTATTCCGTCCCATTGCTGCGTGCAACCTGGTTTGTGAAGATGACCTCTGCATATTACGTCGCCATCTCGGAAGCCAAGATAAAGAAGCGACAAATGAACGATCCAAGCCAAGGTAAAGTGTCCAAACAAGTTCTGTATGTGACACATATTGCACTGTTACATTTACTGTAACAGTGCTAGTAGCCAAGGTTATTCTTATTATGAATGGTACAAGTAGTAGGGCAGATGTATTACTGAGAGAACAAGAAATCAAGACCATAGCATGCCCAGGTCAAAAGATACAAAAATTGAAGGTCTGCTGCAGTACCAAGGTCAAATACCAGGGGGCCAAAATAGACCATGACCTTTTCTTTTTAACAGCTACCCACATCCAAATATCATGACATAATCTATCCAGAGGTTCTTGAGTTATGCTGACCACAAATAACCGGAAACACAGACAGACACACAGGCAAACCCAAAACTATATATCTCCCAATTTTTCATGGAGATAATGAAGAAGACTGTAGAAACACTGTTACTAGTACTGCTTTGTGTTAAAAGTTAAAAGTTAAAGGCTCTATTTTGTGATAATTCTACTACTTGTCTCCCCTCAGAATGGACCCAGGCCATGACACGGTTTCTGAAAGAACAGCTGAGTAAGATCAGTGAGCACTACCAGCAGACCCCCCCTCCCGCTGGGGGATCCCAGTCCTGCTCCAACCTACTGGGGACCAACGGACCAACCATGAGCCAGGACACAGAACAAGCCATGAAACTCTGGCAATACAACACTAGGCTTACCTTCTACTTGTTTCAGGTAGGGACATTTTCATTGGTCAAAATAATTACTGAGGGCAGAACTTTTCCAGAGTATGCTTTTTTCCTCAGCATCATTTTTTGTTCCCACAAGAATCAGCAGGTTGCTGACCTTTACCCTTTGACCTTTGTACCAGGAGGGCCTGCTTGACCGACAGGAACTGCTGACTTGGCTGTTGGATTTGCTGGATCGTACAAAGTCATCGGACGACAGCATGCTTCGGCTGTTCCTTCCGATGTTACTACAGGTAAGCTCTCTTGCAACCGACCAATGAAATCCAGTTGTAGATCTTAGGCATTACTTGCAGTTCCAGCTTTTTCTGTATGGAGGTGTTACTGACCATTTATCAGAGGCAATTGAACAAATGGAAGACAAGACTTTTACAATTGGTGTACTTTTTCATCTTCATAAGGGACCGTACGATATTTATCTGGGGGGAGGGCTGGTGCATTGGAAGTCGGATCAAAAAATTTTTTGATGGCCCTCCCCCCCATCTCAAAAAAATCTAACGTGACCCTCCCCCTCCCCCTCAAAAAAATTGACATGGCCCTCCCCCCGACAGGCATAATCAAACGGGTAGAAAAACAACCGATAAAATAATCTTAATATAGACGTCAGGGCACAAGGGCGCCAGTGATCTCGCCAGTGTTCTCGCCAGGATTTTTTCACAGCGTCGGGGCAGGGGTCTGGGGGCATGCTCCCCCGGGAAAATTTGGATTTTCAAACCCTCTAAAACAGAATTTCCTGCATTTTGAGAGGAAAATTATGCCCTTGAGATTGGATGCCGGTTGCCTTTTTTACTCCCGTTTTTCAGTAATCGACGTCCGCCCTCCCCAAAAAATATGTTATAACTGTAAGCTCGGGGAATCAGCAGTCCGTGATCTGGCCCGGTTATTTTTTGTCCAGTCATGTCTATATGAAAATTTTGGGTTTTGCTTCCAAACAGGGCTCTAGCCAGTGAGTTCGTCAGCCCATGGAAAAATCCTGCCAATTTTTTTCCGACATTGAATAAAGAATGCCTACCTCGTGCGATCGATGTTGCGCCCTCCCGCATCAAATGCTAGTAGTTTTTCCAGAGGATAAAATAACGGCGCCATCACACCTTGTGTTTTTTTTCTATTTTGCCCGATGATTTTACTAGAATTTATCATTTATCGAATCGGTCGGGTTTTACAAGGCCGCGCCGTCATTTTCCACGAGCGTGCGTTTGTTTCGTGCGACCTCAGGTAACCCCGTTTTCGGCGTTAATCTTTGGCTCACCCGGCTGGATTTCTTTTTACATAGAGACCAAGAACGTTATACATTATACGAAGGACGGTGATCTGCTGCGTCTTTGGCAGTGATCAGTGCCGGTGTAGCCTTGAAGGAGTAGCCAGAAAAGACGTCCCAACGTGCTGGGCGCTGCGATCGACAGTCCGTCTGGGGAGGGGGGCGTGCCGCGCCATGTGCCACAGACGACAATGCCAGTGCACAGCCGACTCAATCGACGCTTGACAACAATATTGCGGCCCCTTTTCTGCCACAAATTTTGTCCTTTTGAAACAAAAGAAATGTTGTAAATAAAAAATAAAGTGTAACGGGAGGTGCCCCAACACGGTACGCTTTTTCTTGCGCTCAAACTCATGGCGCTCCATCGCTAGTTGCCTGAGAGTGGTCAAATTTTGATGACTGAATTTTTTACTCATAGATTTGAACAACATACTTGAATAAGAAATGCATTCATGTGCTTCATGAACCTTTCGCGCTGCGTGTTACAAGCGGCAAACACTGAGAGACAATTTCGTGTATGTAACCTTCCAATTTTGTGCTACGCTGGACAGTGTGCCTAACTCGGTACGCTTTTTTTAATATTTTGCTCTCTTCAGAAGTAAGTGGTAAATCTAAGTACACAGAAAAAAATTAATAGTATGATATTTTAGCTTTCTTTTGACAGTAAAATCGTGACTGTATGTACTTCTTGTCTCACATGAGGAAGGCTGTACCTAGAACAATCCAGCTGATGTTTTACGGGCAATGGGCTGAATGCACTGATTGTGAATGCCCGACTAAAAAAAACATTACGAAAAAATGACACCGCCAACATCAACAAAACTCTGTCTGATTATATGAAAATATCATCTACATCTCTCTGCCAAGTCTTATTTTCATAGACAGCAAGAATCATTTGTTACAGTCAAATAAATCTTTGGAGCGTTCTCTAGTCTGCCACCTTCACGGCCACACTCCCTTGGGAGTACAGTGGTGACAATGTTTATGTCGCTTCCTTTTGGTTTCTTTTCTACTCAACAAACATTTTAAGACCCATATTCATAGTGTTTTATGGAGCTTTATTTATGTGTATCATGGCAGTTGTGTGACTGCTTGGATGAGTTCGTATAGTTAGCGACACAAGCCGCCAATACGCAGAGGCCGGTGACAGCAGTGATTCAGCACTGTCAACATTACTGTTAGAATTCTGTTTAAAAAAACATGAAGTAAATATGTTAAAGTATACTTGGAATGCAAATTAAAGCTGTGTGCATGGACTTGGTTTATTTACCTTTGTAATCAGCATAGTCAGTGGCAACAAACACGGTGCACTTATGAATAATAAGATCAGCAAAAAATCCGTACCGTCTTACGACGGGGACCGTCTTAGGGCGGCCCCCGTTATAGTTTTGGATTCTTCACATATTTACCGCGCACCGCTTTTGTAACTTAAATATTTGGGGAAACTCCGGGGAGCCGAGTGCGTCTTTCCAGAAAAAAATAAGTCCGGAGACGGAATGACGTATGCCTGGCGGGAACGCTGGTCCAGGGCATTGCCACTTTGGGGGACCTAGGGGGGCGAAGCCCCCCCGGAAGCTCTTGCATTTTAGGCTATTCAGAAGGCTTATTTTATCAGTTTTAGGGCCATGTCAAGATATCAAAACAAAAAATAGTATAAACAATTCTTTCAAAAAAATTAACATGGCCCTCCCCCCTATCTCAAAAAAAATTAACATGGCCCTCCCCCCACCTCAAAAAAAATTAACATGGCCCTCCCCCCCTAACGCACCAGCCCTCCCCCCTGATAAATATCGTACAGTCCCTAAACAATCAAATTTAGTGGTTCTTGGTAACAGTACTTGCAGTTCCAGCTGCTTCTGTAAGAAGGTGTTACTAACAATTTATCAGAGGCAACTGAACAAATGGAAGACAAGACTTTTACAATTGGTTTGCGTACAGTACTATTCATTTTCACAATCAATCAAAATGTGGTTATTGGTAATGGAACTTGCAGTTCCAGCTGCTTCTGCTAGCTGTAGGAGGCACTACATGCCAACAATTAGATGGTGCAAATGATTTTGAAAACGATATTTTCTTCCCTCTTTAGTACGTGGACGACTTCGTGCAATCCCAGCAGCTGAGCCGTCGCCTTGCGTACACATGTGCGAAGAAGATCGCCATCATGTGCAGCGACTCCCCCTGTGCTAGTGCAGCCCTCAACAACCAGTCTTCTGTAGGGCAGGGGTAAATTTCATGTCTACATTTCTTCTTACCTTACTCATGGTTTCTGATCCTTGGCTTAAGCCATTTATATATAGAATTTACGTAGAAACTGACATATTTTCATGTGTTTTGCCAATACTCCTGTTCTAAGTCATGTAAGAAGTATAGACCTCTGGTTTTATTCCAGGTCTGCCAACCCTGTGTCTGCTGTGTATAGTGAAGTACAACACTGCTGTCACCACAGAGCTGTGGGTGAGTAGTAGAGCTGGAGACATTTGACATAGTTTTGTGTGGAGGGACAAGATGACACTTTGAATAGATGTAGTGGAGCTTGTAGAAAGCCAAGAAAGATTTGAAGATAGAATGTGTCTGATTATGGCTTGTGAACAGTGTCAGCCACAGTTTAAGATTATTCCACAACCTCTTTCTTTTCCTGCACCTGGTACATTGTCATCTAATTATACAACATCTGATCTGTTGTACTACATTCCCTCCCCCCTACAGTGCTAGATTTGAGCTGTATCTTACAGACTGTCATCCTTGCTTTGATGTCCCAGTTATTGTATAATGCCTGATCTGTTGTACTTCACTCCCTCCCCTACAGTTCTAGGTTTGAGCTGTATCCTACAGACTGTCACCCTGTGCTGTCCCACTGCCCTGGTGTGGAACGGGGTGGGAGAGTCCAAGTCCAGCGCAGTGACGGGGTCCCCTCTAGACATCCTGCCCTGCGCACCCTCCAGTCTACCTCTGCCTGCTGGGTTATCTTCAGCAGCCAATCAGGTGGGGGTTTACATAGGCTTAGGATGTTTTCATGGTTTGCTGTGATGATATGTCTATGAAGGTTAGCCACCTAGGTAGTGAGATATGCCAATTAGCAATTTTACTCAAGGAAGTTGAAGCAACTGTATATGATTTTGGAAACTGTCAGACATTACAGATAACATCCAATATCTTCTGTCAGTGACACTGGAGAGATCTTGTTGAAGAGCAGGTTTTATATCCTAACTATGGATTGATATGCAAAAGAGTTGGAGACAATTTGAAGTCATGCTGTGATGATGATCAATGTTTAGAATGAAAACCAAGGTATCATTGATTGAATGAATAAACTTTAGTGCTTATATGGTACATTGCAAGTCAACCTCTATTAGACAACAATACTAGAAGGCTATTCTACCCTACATTTAGACTTACAACATATTATAATAGCTGGACACAATAAAAACTCAAAGAATGTCATTTTCATTTGATGTGCCCCCTCACTCGCTTTAGATTCGTAGTAACATACGGGCGCGGGAAGACGAGATCAGACAGCGAGGTCAGGCTGCGGAGGTCAAGTGGTCCTCAGACAAGTGTCAACAGTCAAGAACAGGTAGGCTTGAACTTTGACCTTGTAAAAAAAATAGTAGACATTGCTACAAATCTTGATTGCTGATCTTTGGAATGCTGAATTAAACATAACATATTATTAACATGTTTTTTCTTGTTTTGTTTGTCCCCCAGGGTCCACTATCAGTGCTATGTTGAATGTCCTGGAGATTTTGGACAAACACACATTTGACCGAATGGATTCCAACAACTCCCTGGACACCCTGTATAACAGGATATTTGGTAGCTCCCATGGCAAGAATGGTGCTGAGGTAATACTTGTCAGGGATAAACCATTCAATCTTGTAGGGGTGTTGGGCATTTGAAGGACAAAGGAGATCAGGAAAATACGGTTTGCACAAGTATGCAGATATCTGAAAAGTCTACCAATAAGTTTTAAACAGTACTTGCTAAAATGGTTCCTAAAAACATATTTGCTTTGACAGATATTTAGTAATTAGTTGCCGTTTTGTAACCCTAACAGTTAGATTCTTCAAACATGTTTTTTTAGAATTCATTTGATGTTTTGTTTCAAACCACAGTGTTCGTCCAACAACGATGCCATCATAGACTTACTTTGTGAATGGGGAGTGACCACTAAGAGAGCGGGGGAGCACAGGGCCATGGTGGTGGCATATCTACTGGAAAAACAACAGGTTGAAATGGAGACAGAGGTGGGTAGCTGACACCCTGTGGTGTTCAATTACATGATGTAGCAAGTGGTAGGACAGAGTTAAAGGGGCTGGTTGCCACATATATGTGTTTGAGTAAACAGACCAATAGTTTATTAGGCTATACCATGTAAAGGTAAACATGATGTTTTTAGAGTAGAGTACGTGTAGATTATAATGGTTTCAGCCGGGTAGTTGTGTCGACTCTAGTTTGTGCCGCTCTTCAATTTAGCTTACCTATGTCGTTGGTCCTTTTTGGTGGTCTGATTCTCTGTAGTCGTAGATAACTAAATAAGCTTTTTTGTGCCCATTAAAACTCGGTTCCAAACTGTTAACACTTGGTGCCATAACCAATTATTCAGGAAGACTGTTTCACCAACTGACAACACAATTTGTGAAGTAATGTTATCGCATATTTACTTGCAAATGTTACCTTAGTTTCTAGTGTTTGTTGTTTTTTGATGTTTAAAACTTTACTAATACACCAATACAGAGGTTGGGTGAGATGGAGACTATGGATGAGAAGGAGTCCATCTCATCTGCGTCACTAAGCAACAACGGCCTGCCTCCCTTCCAACAGCTGCTCATGAGGTTTCTAGACACCAAAGCTCCAACACTAGGTAACAACATTTATTGTTGCATCTACATCATGTGAAGTTGTATGTAGTATAAGTGGTGATTAAAACTTCTCTGCACATAAAAGAATGTCATGTTGTCAAATGGACTAGTGGGTAGGCAACAACCAGATCTTGAGGTCTTGGTTATAATTTTTGGCATTCCTGGTTTGAAAGTAAAAATTGTTTCCTTGGGAAAGACACTTTGCATGTCACCTCACTCCACCCAGGTGTAAAAATGGGAACCTGATTTCAGTTAGGGGGGTAAAAGGTGATAGGAGAAGGTGGATTGGCTCCACCTTTCAGCACTGTGCCCTAAGGCCTCAAAAAAGCTATGGGACTACAGAGGATGACAAAAGCAGAAGAAGGTACAATTCAGCAGCAGTAGGTGGAGTTCATTTAAAAGTTGTATGTAGACAGTCAGATCATGATTGTGTTGATTATGATTTTTTTGTCCTTGTACTGAAGACAATGGTGAAGAACTGAGCGACGAGGATCGCCAAGCCTTTGCCAACCTGGTTCTGCTGTTCAGCGAGTTGATACGCAGCGAAGTGTTCTCCCACGACGCCTACATGTGCACGCTGATCTCACGCGGGGACCTCCTGCACACCCCTACTGACTCAGAAATGGTAGCTCCCAGCCCTATGCCAGACAACAAAGGGGAACAGGCACATAAGGTACAACCGATCATTTGCAAATTTTACACAGTTCTTAGTAACCTAAGAATTTGTACAATCGTTGACTTACTCTCACTCAGTCCCAAAAGCATGTAAGCTCATATTAGCCATAGAGGTAATCTAGTCCTTTTCAAGAGGCTGTTAATTGTTGTTAGGCAAAAAGTATTGGACATCCTCAAGCCAACTGTACTCACTCACACCACACCTTCACCAAGAAAAGAAGCTGGAAGAACATCTCTGCCAGAAGAGTGAGGGGGTACAATTGGTTGGCTTCAGGTTGTCCACTACTATTTGCCTAACAGCAATTGACAGCCTCTTGAAAAAGATTGAAAGAATGTAGCAGTTTTAAAAAGAGTACATTCTCTGCACAAATTGAGTTTAAAGGTTATCAAAAAGCTGTAGAATGGTATCTAATAGACAGTGAATGTTTACTATACACAGTCAGAGAAGTCCAGTTCCCATCTGGAGAGACTGTTACAGACAGACCTGGAGTCAGACCTGGATCAGCTGGACCTGCTACATCCGGAGGTAGAACCAGTGGACCAAGAAGATGAAAAGGTAATGCTTAATACTAACAGAGTACAAAACAATGGAGCAAAATCTACTTGTAAAATTTCTAATAACAGGGTTCATCTTTTTGTTTCTTGATTTTTGTGTTAATTGTTATTTCATAATGATGATTGACAAATTTCAATAAAGAGCTTGACTGATGTACACAAAAATTACTACCTTTAGTTACCATTTTTAGTGCAGACATATATTTTACAGTAATCATGATCTTGTGAAATGTTAGGCTGAAGGCCTAAAAGTAACACATGCATAGGTAGGACTAGTAAAGGTTTTATATGTACAAACAGCTAACAGCACCATTACATGATTATATAAAGTGCTAATGTTTGTTAAAATCTAGCCTAATACAAATTTGCCATGTACCAGGAAACCAAGATGGAAACAGAAGAAGACAACAGTAAGACTTCGGGACAGCGCCAGGAGCAGAACAAGTCCCTGCGACACATCCAGTTTGCGCGGAACTTCCCGCTGCCCCACGACAACTCCGCTCACGAACACAACCAACGGCTGGTACTGCTGTACGGGGTGGGGAAAGCTCGCGACGAAGCCAAGCACCAGGTTTGTTGTCAGTTATTTTATCAATCATTTTCAGTTTAAAAAAAACAATTGTAATATAAAACACCATCAACTTTCAGCTCCACCCCAGAGGTGTTGCCAAAAATTGTAAAAAAAAAAAAGGAAAATGTGAATGTTTAAGTTGTTCAGGGCTTGACATTCAACTTGTGGAATAGATGCAGGGTTAGACAAGTTTTCAAAAATTCACTTGTCCTATCGGGCAAGTACATTAAAAATTTACTTGCCCGAACCAAATTTTCACTTGCCCGAAATTCAAATTACATTTTTCTATGTGTTTTCACTTTCATGAATTTTCACTTTTGTTAAGAGACCACGTCTAGCAAAATAATAGACATTAAACGAGGACAGCAACAACAACAAAATCGATGTCTCTACTGGCTTAAAAATGACATGGTCAATATAGGCAGGCATTCAGCCCCATGTGCTGTCACACTCAGTGGTAATTTGAGCGGGTCACATTTGGAAATTCTTACTTGCCCGTCGGGCAAGTGGGGAAGCACTTCTGCTTGCCCGAACAGCACTTTTACTTGCCCAGAACAATCGGGCTAATGGACTTGTTTAACCCTGAGATGCACATCATAAGATATTTTGAGCGCACAACATAAGATTGTAAGAATAGAATATTAGCAACATTACAAGCCGTAATGCCTCTTATCAAGACTTTGTATCTGAAATTCCTATAGTTAGTCTCAAATTTTGAGCAATACAAAAGTTATCCTTTTTCCAATGCTAAGTATGCTTTACGAAGTTTACATTTATCTTTAAGTATGTGACCCAACACAAGTCCAAAATTCTAGGTGCACCAATGCACATGTAGTACAAATGTATATGCACCCAATATTTTTCGCCTTTTTGTGTGATCTTAACCATTTATTGTTGTGTTATCAGGTGAGAAAAATGACCAAAGAAATCCAGAAGGGCCTGAACAAGCTGGGAGGAGTGGAGAAGAAGGAGGAAAGTAAGAGTAAGAAACAGAGCAAGTCAGACACACCTGTGGACCTGCGGGGACTCAAGGAAAAGGTGGGAACTATTAGTTAACTTAGCTTCTTTTAAAGAAGAAAATTTACGTTGTTATCTTTGAACAGAAGGTAGAGTTTCAGTCCTAGATTATTGAACATTAGTGTCATTACAAAAAACGCAATCAAAGAGGGAGACATAGTTTCTCCATCATTTTTAAGTCCACTTGTCATCTATGCAGTAGAATCTATATGCTAGCATTCTGCAGTCTGAAAAAAAGCTGCTAGCTGATACATTGACATCCTGTCAGTAGGAAAAGCCTTTGAGAGTTGCTTTCCAGATCCAGATCTTTCTAAAAATGTAATATTTCCTTCGAATTATCATTACCCCATTTACCTACTCAGTATTGGTAAAATGCCGGATAACCCTCAGATTCTATTCAGTCGCTGAAAAGATACAGCGGATTCAGTGGAAAAATCTTGCCACTTTTAAAACTTATCCAGATACTTGAGAAACTTTTGTATTACTTGGATGTCAAACCTTCATCAGTAGTCCTTCTCCTTTCTTATTTACTAACAGTAACAAACCAACTGTGTTTTCCCAGGTGCAACAGCTGACGTATTTTGACCAGCACAGTGTGACCCACACCTGTACACACCACATCCTGGAGCTGGTGTCAGGGTTCCTAGCAGGGACCAATTCCCACCTCCCCCCTATAGAGCACATTACCTTTGTACTGGACCTCATGGAACTGGCACTCAACATACATGGGCTGTTGGACTTCACCATTCAGGTAAAGGGGGAGTCTTAAAATGACTTAAAAACCAATATAGACCACACCAAATGGAATTTAAGAGTATCTTTTAATGCAGACCTTTTTAACTTTCTGTTGACTCACTGGATACATTTCCTTTTTACATGCCTTTCCAAACATTGTTTTTCTAGTTCTGCCAAATTTTTGCCATCTGCAATTCTTGTTTTTGATGTTCATAATACAGATGGTTTCCAACTCTGCAGATTAGAACTATCATCTTTTTCGTTTTCATTTCGTCCAAGTCTTGACATTGGCAGTTCTGTAGATTTTGCTTTCACCAAAATGTGATTATACTGACTTACTGATTTAAGTCATTTTGCTAACACAACATGCAACCTCCATGCATTAATTGGTATTTTTGCAACTAAAATAAACGTACATTTAAGTAATTGAGATTTGATTCAAGTGAAAGCTCATGTGTGTCGGTAAAATCCAAATTTTGTACAATTTGAGTTTTGTCCCAACACATTAGGAAAACAGTGATCAAAAGTAACAGAAAGATGGAATTTACCACCATCGCGGTTGTACATTAAGATTGTTGTTTTTCCTGCAGCTGTTGACAGAACTGAGCCAGGTGGAGGCAGAACTGATGCTGAAGTCCTCCAGTTTAGCTGGCTCCTACACCACCAGTCTGTGCCTGTGTATCGTGGCAGTACTCCGACGTTACCATGCCTGTCTGCTGGTGGACCAGCAAAGATCAGTCACTGTCTTTGAAGGGTGAGAAATGTCGTTTATTTAAATTTTCTTTTTACCTTAAGTTTATGAAAATGAAGGTGTTGTTTTCTGTCTCTTTGTTTGCTATCTTGGTGTCAGTCTCTATTCACTGGAGTATTGTAGAGTGCCAGGATAGGAGACAGAAAATGATGTATTAGTAGCCAGGAACTGGCAGGATGGGAAGGTTGCTTTGGCGCTGGTCCACCAGGCTTGCAGGAAATTGCATAGAGAGATATTGTAAGAAATTCACAACTATGAATAAAAACATAAGGTCTAAGACTCATAACACAGTATTTATCCGCGACCCCCGTCCCCAAAAGTAGTTCGGGTTAAAATAGTGCATCGCGGTACTTGCAAAGGCCGTATTTATTCTTCCGTGCACGACAGCGAGGTGGAATCTGTGGTGAATAGCAGAGGAATACATCGGTGTTCATACTGTATAAGTTGGATTACGTCGCTTTTTCGGCCGACGGGAATTTGCGCCTTGATATGTTACCGGCACTTCCTGTTCGACGCCTGCAGTTCCATGACCTCCGCTGGGGGTCAAATCAAAGTGTCTGTTATGGAAAAACGAGCCGGCAAATCTATGCTCATCTTCTGATATTTTGTAGCTTGTACCCTCAACTTCAACATACTAAATTCTTGTGAATTGTATCTGCACCCTACTATAGGTTTTGAGTCGTCGAACCACCTCACTTTGGGGTCCTTAACCATGTAAATCCCCATACCCGAAAAACTGTGTTCTGAGACCATAACAGCAAATTCACAAAAAATGCTCCCCCCCCCAAATATTCACAAAATTTTTAAAAAAATTTCACAATAAGAAATTTTTAACTCTCATTTAAAAATTACTTTTTACAATTGAAACATTGTACTCTTTCATTTAATGGCATTGCCTGTTTGCTTGTTGTATTCCAGACTGTGCAGTGTAGTGAAGCATGTTGGGAACCCTTCGGACTGTTCCTCTCCTGAGAGGTGCATCCTGGCCTACCTGTACGACCTCTACACGTCCTCATCGCATCTCAAGGTCAGCTATCCCAGCAGGCCATTGGGCACTGTTGTATCTAGTATGTACATTGTAAAGTATGATATGTTTAAAGTGTTAAAAAAACAAGATGTTATTTGAATGTGTTCTTTTTGTTGATAGGTTTTGAATGGATCTTTGTCATTTTCTATTATAAACCAAGAAGATTTTAATAGTCAAAAATTATAACAGGCAAAATACTAGCTGCAATTTCTGCAGAAGTTCAGTATGTACATATATTTGCCAGGAATATGTTAATGGTACACTTTGGTTAATGTTTTTTTCAGCAACGGTTCGGAGACGTTTTTAGCTCAGCCTGCTCTCGAGTGAAGAACACCGTTTTTGTCAGTATCCAGCCATCAGCGTCTAACCTCCTGTGGAACCCTGACTTCATGTTAGACATCGTAGAAAACCCCAGGTGAGCCTCATACTTATGTTTTACCACTCATTTAAATATTATGTTTCTTATAATTGTGCTTCTTGCTATACTTGTGACTCAATTGTAAGTCTTAGAATGTTTCTTGAAAAGAAATTTAGGTAGAAAATACCAAAGTTTTAACGATGATCCTATAATGTTCCTTGACTATTCTAGACCATACAATAGAATATTAAGCCATATTGTTGTTACAGGATAAACGTATTACAACAGCCGAGAGAACGCTTGTCGCTGGCCAAAAAGTTGAACGAGCACCCAGCCAACCGCTACAGCTTCGTGTGCAATGTGCTACTGATCATCTGTAATGGACAAGACATTAATAGGTTTGTACAACTGACAGTAATTCTTGTTTGTTTGTATCATAGACTTGGTAAACCACCTCATGGTGTAACACAACAAGTCTGTACTGAACAGTACAAGCTGCATACATGTATCTGATCCACTTACATCAGGACCATTGTGGTGGGTTCTTTAACGTGCTGAAAATGTGTCTCTCCTCAAAAATGGGCCTCTATATGGTATCCTATCGAGGGATGTTCCTAACTGAAGCTAGGTACTCATTTTCACTTTGATCAAGAGTTGAAACCATCTGGATCTGTCAGGGATTTAAACTCAGTGCCTTCAGGTTCTCTCAGTTAACAGCCCTAACCACAAGGCTACTGTTCCACTAAGCACTTCGTCATGCTTCAAGTTTTTGCATCTCTAAGTGTCCTGAAATCTTGAAATTTTCCCAGACAAGTTATTCAATGTTGTTAAAATCTCTTTAATTCTACAGGATCAACGAGATATCTGTTCTCTGCTCTGAACTGACTGCGTTCTGTAACTCACTGAGTTCTGAGTGGCTTGGCGTACTCAAGGCTCTCTGCTGTTCATCCAATCATGGGTGTGGCTTCAACGACCTCCTCTGCAGTGTTGATGTGAGTAGGCGATATTTTGTACTGTAAAATGTAGAAATGTTTGCAGTGGTTATATTTTCATGGTAGCAAGAAAATTGAATATTCCTGGTGGTTTTGAGTTTGAGGTTACCGTAGCATCATATACAGTAGTCACTTACTGAAATGGAAAAGTTTCTGTTTTTACAGTAGCTCATTTTTCCAGTGTCATGGAATACTGCACTTTTTCTTTGCACCACATGGCACTGTTGTGACATGTTTTGAATTTGTCCCCATAGGTAGGAGACCTGTCCATCCATGACTCACTAGCAGTGTTCACAGCTATCCTGATCGCTCGGCACTGTTTCAGTCTGGAGGACTTCGTCAAACATGTGGCTATTCCCGCACTCATGGCTGCCTGTCCCTCTGGTATGTACATGTCAAATATAGTAGCTGTCCAAATGTTTTGTTGACGTCTCTGTTGTTGGAACCTTTGAATATGTCCCAACTCAGTGAATGAATTTAGTTTGCACCCTTTCTTTGATGTGGTTGCTTTGATAGACTTTCATAAGTCATATTGATACAAAGGTTGTCAACAATGTATAGCTGCTAATGTATAGATGTTTATATTTTACCATTAACAATACTTCCAATGCCATTGACAATTCTTGGGAAAGCCATTTGTGCACTTTGTCCCGAGGGCAATTTTTTTACTACAATGAAACATCTGCTTTTGATTTCTCCTACTCTAGACAGGATATGTTCATGATCTTTGGGTGGAAGATAGCTCTTGTGCGTGGGATGTAAGTGACATACATGTAGGTTTCATCCCCCAGCAGCCTGTTCTCAAACTGCTGGGGCATATTTGTTAGAAATCTTGAAAGAGGATAACTCTAGAAGGAGTCTATGGATTTTCATGATACTTGGTATGTAATATGTACAGTAGTTTTAGCGATGATGAACATGATTATTTATTCATGCATTTCCAGCTGGAGGAGATCAGGATGCGGAGCCAGGTGCGCGCCTCACCTGCCACCTGCTGCTGCACCTGTTCCGCCGCAGCTCTTCGGAGCCGGTGGACGCCAAGAAGCCTGGCCACCGCAACATCTTCCACATCAAGTCATCGTGTGACCGCCACCTGCTGTACGCTGCACACAACAGCATGAGTGTGGGGGCTGTGCTGGCTGTACTGAAAGCTGTACTGATGCTTGGTGAGATGTCAACTGTCGTTCTGGTATTGTGTAGATAAAGCAAAGTGTTTTGTTGGTTTTGAACATGAACACATAACTGTAACAGGAAAGTCTTAAGTTAAGTTTGGTGAGAAGCTTATTATAATAACTGTTTCTGTGTAGCTACGTTTGTTTCTAATACTAAAATACAAAGTTCAACTTTAAGTTGGATATTAGTAGCTTTGATAGTCATGAAAAAATGTTCTCTAATGACCTAGAAATTGGAGTTTCAACATGTGACTTTGCAAGGTTCAGTGATGCAAGGAAGCTTATGATGCACATTGTGTTTTCCTAGGATTACTAGCCAATTATTGTAACTTTTGTGTACTTTGTATGTAAGCTACTGTATCTGTTACAGTAGTCCTGACTTTGTTGATTCTGGATTTTAAGACCTTCCTGCTCTACCTGAATGATACAGGTGATGCCGGCCACACCTCGGGAGGTCCAGGTAACAATACAAACTCCTCAGGTGAGATCAGCATCTCCAGCCTCTTCGCCCCCATCTCTGGACTGGATGACCTTGACCTTGACATTGGGGGAGGATCAGGGTCGCGT
>NC_049990.1:11265363-11266575 GCF_000003815.2 Branchiostoma floridae | reverse complement strand
TAGCAGTCTTGGAAAGATGCTGTATGCTAGCTTTGAAATATAGAAATTTAGAAGAGAAACACCTTAGAAGGGACAAACACGTACTTGTACAACATGCTTTTCACAAAGTCACAGTAGTGCCTCCCTCTCCCCCTTTAGGTCATCTTGAAAATGCCAGTCTCCACGAGTACGCCAAGTACTGTCTGCGCACCATCTGTCAGCAGGAGTGGGTACAGGAGCGCTGTCTGCACGACCCAGAGGGGCTGTGTACAGCTGAACTACTGCTGGACCCCATGCTGTCTCAACAACAGGTACAGTTATTATTGTATACTTGTGTGTACTGTACTGTCAGCAGGAGTGGGTACAGGAGCGCTGTCTGCACGACCCGGAGGGACTGTGTACAGCTGAACTACTGCTGGATCCCATGCTGTCACAACAACAGGTACAGTTATTGTATTCTTGTGTGTGCTGTACTGTCAGCAGGAGTGGGTACAGGAGCGCTGTCTGCACAATCCCGAGGGGCTGTGTACAGCAGAACTTCTGCTGGATCCCATGCTGTCCCAACAACATGTTCAGTTATTATTCATATTTGTTACATAGCACTGTGTGTTGTACTGTCAGCAGGAGTGAGTACAGGAGTGATGTCTGTGTACAGCAGAACTGCTGTCACAACAACAGGTACAGTTATCATTGCAATGTGTCAGCAGGGGTGGGTAGAGGAGTGCTCACTAGTGTCTGATTGTGTATAGTAGACCTACTGCTGGACCCCATGCTATCACAACAGGTACAGTTATTATGATTATATAGCACTGTGCTGTACTGTCAGCAGGAGTACGTAAAGGAGCGCTGTCTGACCATGTACAGCAAAACTCCATGCTGGCCCAACAGCAGGTACAGTAACTGTTATAATTACACCAATGTGTGCTGTACTGTCAGCAGGACTAGGTAAAGGTGCACTGTCTGTGTACAGCAGAACTACTAGTGGACCCTGTGCTATCACAACTATTACAACAGGTACAGACATACATACGTATATTGAAGAGCCATATCTTACAGCCATATACAGTATGGCAATTCATTACAATCTTACAGTATGTCTCAACATATCAAGATTGCATTTTTGTCACATGTTAAATAAAATAGTTGTCATATTTCTTCCCCTAGGCCCAGAACCTACTCCAGTTGATCTGTTACCCAGAAGGGATGCCAGGACTATTGGATGATGATGACAGT